>NW_010338313.1:0-11498 GCF_000700745.2 Antrostomus carolinensis
GCTGGTTTGGAGGGCTGGGAGCAGAGGATCCGGAGCAGAGGCCGGGAGCTGCACGGCGAGGGCAGGAAAAGGGCAGGATTAGGCAAATTCAGAAACAATATTCATTGGTTTCAGGGAACTGGTTCTGCTCACCATCCCCACGAGGAAGGCTTGCAGTTAGTGGCATGGTGCAGCCTTTCTCTGCTATCAAAGCGTCCAGAACACATTAAGTTTGTGGGAAATGATATGGCACATTCTGATGCGTCAATCAGCCTCCAAAGGCCTTTACTTGCTGAGTCATCAGCAGCAGTCTTGACATTACATTCAGACCAGGTCACTTTTTTGCTGAGCTGCCCGTTAGCAGAGGTAGTTTTAGCAGTGACATCAACAATTACAAACTGGAAGAACACCTCTAGGTTTTCTGACCATATGTGGATATTTGTTTGCAGCATAAATATTCTGTGAAACTGAAGGCTCTCTGGAAACTTAGAATCCCATGTAGTTTGTCTCTCACTTTCTGAGCTGATTTGTGAAAATAGTTGGCAGCCTGTCAAAATGAACAGTTATCATTCTAAAATGCCCTATAACATAATGAGCACTCCATGGGGGAGCAAAACACACACAAACGTGACATGGGTTTTCCTCTACTCCATAAGGACATCCTTCTGATTGTCAGCTTCTGTGCTATCAGAAACAGTATTGACCTGGCAAATCACCAGTCAGGCAGAGTACCAAGCATGGGGAGCACATTCCCTTTAGGACCTAAGGGAGAGCTGTATCTAAGAACAAATAAAACTGTGGAGCTACAGAGGCTCAGAGATGGCACAGACCTCCAGCAAGTGGCAGAGAATAGCTCAGGTACCTCTGGATTCAAAGTCTGTCTTGACTTCTTCAGCATGCCATTCATGCCTTTTACAGAAGTGACATTGGTGTGCAGGTATTAGCTGGCATTAGGGTTGTTTGAACTTTAGATTTGAACTAGACAAGCTGTAGCAGTAGCCTCTGCAGTCGCTGTATAATTACTTCTGTCTCATCCCAGGCATGTTAGCCTTTGTGTAATGATCTCTTCTAGTATAGGGAATCCTGACTGACTGAGGAGTCAAGGTGGTCAAAATACAATGGAAAACACTTTTTATTTACCCACAGCAATTGTCTCCTGGTAAAAGTGGCAAAGTGGCAAGAAGTGTGTACCTGATTATCTGGGACTGGGAACTGAGAAGCAAACAGGAGAAGGAGCAAATTATACTCATTTCGACCCTTGAGAGGAAGCTAACACTACTGCTCTCTGTGTGTCCATAACTGATCTGATTGTTCATTACAGTGAGAGGTTTCCTAAGAAAAATGCCAGCAGTAGTGACAGAGTCCAAAAAGATGATCTGCCTGGACTCCTATAGCTTCCCAGAGCTCCCTGAGCTTTTTCATTTCTCAGCATCTTCTCCCACAGCTTTGCTTTTTAGTAAGTATTGTTCCTTCTTTGCCTTCTCCTGAGCTTCAAAGTGACTGGGTCTCTTTCTGCCACTGTTCTCCAGTTCCCCCCAGTCTATGACTTGCTTTTCCCTACTTTCTCCATGTCACTCTTACCTGTTAAACCTCTCCTTCCTTTCAGCTTCTATGGGTTGTCTGTACCCTGTTTCTAAACAGGAGTTGGGTAGCCTTTTTCACTCTGTCCCACAATATCAGATGTTGCTCCATACCTGCATGGCTATGGCTATGGACTGCATTTTGTTCTGTCTCTGCTTTTGGCTAGAGCTGCCTGCTAAGGGCCCTACTAGGAGCAGAATAAGGCCTCAGCAAAGGCAGATGAAGTGAAAGAAGCCAGTTGTGTGAACTGCTTTGTTCCCTGATATTTGTTTGAGCTCCTGTGCTACCTTTGTCACTGTTTCCCTCTGCTGCTGTTCCAGCCTTCCTACCTTGCCAAGCATGAACCTTCTCAAAAGCTGAAATGTAAAGAGAAAGGTATCGCTCCATCTCTGTTAAGACTTGTTGACAATAGTGACATTTAGATTGTCTGTGAGAATCTCCAGCTGTAACTTGCTGTTGAGATGTAAAAGAGGAGTCCTCCTCTCTGTAGCCAACAGACTCACCACGGTTAGGCTTGCTGTGGGCTTGCCTTTGCTTGCTCTGTGCAATTAGAGAAGCAACAAATTATATATTGGGAGTGGAAAAAAAAAAGTTATGGTATGATTACATAGAGCAAGCGGGGGAAGGATGAGTAAAGCACTACCCCTGAATCATTATCAGACTGCTCCGTGAACCCCAGGATCCAGCTCTCCTGAGGTCAAACGCTCAGGGCTTTTCCCAGGCCAGCCTAAGCCTGTTCTTGGGGCCCCGTAGCTTCAGTGCATGGCGAGATCAGCTGTGTACATACAGTAATATTGTTTGTAGGTTCCCAGTTAGACTTAACAAAAGGCCTGTTGTGTGTGCTCAGGGAGTAATTTCCAAACATTCATAACTTTGTCAAAACAAACCCAATTTTCTGTGAAGCCAGGCTGTGCAGTGTTCTTCACTGAAGGTTATTCCATGCAAAATATTAACTTGCAGGTTTCAGAGGTTTCACCAGTTGGTTTGTAACTGTAAAGAGGTCACAAGGAAAAAAAAAAAAAAAAAGTAAAAATAGGTTTCTCTGTTTCCCTTCACTTTTCTCATAGTCAAGTGTAATTATTTTCTTATTTCTATAACTCAACTCTAGGAAGAGATCTATTCCAAAATTTGTGACCATCACTAATGACTGGAAACAGGAGGCTAGATATTCATTTTGGAGTCCCAGTTAGAAGAGCTCATTGCTAGTGCCTGTATACCCACAATGTCTGCTTTTCTGGGGGGAGTGGAGAACACATCTTTCAATGGCATAATGGCTGTGTCCCCCTCAGTGCCTTCTCTGTGATTTGAAAGGATTTACTAATCTGCTGTAAGCCTGTCCCAGGTCTGTTCCTTCCCTGAACCTGGGGGAGCGAGGAGCCCAGGGAGGACTGCAGCTGCCAGCCCACTGCATCAAACCTGCAGCCACAGGGGAGAACAAGGACTGCTGAGATCAAGCTGCAGGCCAGACAAACCAGCATGAAGGGCCACAAGCAGCTCGTGAACTGTAACTTGTTGTATATCCCTTTTCTTTAATAAAACTTTTATGTGAACTCCATTAAAGCCAGCACAGCGTGTGTTCAGTGGCACTTCATCTCAAGCATTCCAGCCACGTAGGAACTTGCCCTTTCCCACCACCAGCACCCTGTCTGCCCAGGCTGTCTCAGGCACTGGTAAATCAGCGTGGGCTCCTGCCTACTGTATCCATTCTAGTATCAAACCAGCCTGAGAGTGCTTGGTAATTGATAATGTTGTCATCAATAGTAAAAGGAAAATATTGTTTCAATTTAACCAACACCTTGTTAACAGAGCAGATTTTGCTGTGTGACGTGAGTGTACATTATCTGGGGAAAAAATCAATTAGGGGGGAAAATACATGATTAAAACATAATACAAAATTATTGCAGGCTTAAGCACACTGCAGTAAGAATTCTATTCAAACCCGTAAGACTGTAGCATTATTAAATTATTTTTTGAGCCTCATCCCCACCACAAAGATTGAGTGTCAGGTACTATTTTTTCCTCCTGCAGGATTTCAAGACTTGATTGCCCAAATGACAGTTTACTTATTTTACTGTCACATACTTTTGTGAAATGCCATAACAAGTTGATTACAGGTTTCACATTTTGCATAGTGACAAAATCGTCTGTCATATAATAGTCTGATGCCTGAAAGCCATTTAACTAAGAAGCAGTTTCTACTGAAAATAATGATATTTGAAACATTAAGGTGGGTTTAAATGTGTACATTTTCTAAGCAAGTCTTTGTTTTAACTGAATGAGAAAACCAGTATTATCCCTTTCAGGCATGAATTTGAGACTTGTAAAAGTCACCAGACAACAACTAGCCGGAGGGTGAGGCAAATTAGGAGGGGCATCATTTCATGAATGAAACGAAGGGCAGAAATGGGAAGCCTAGTGATAAATCCCAGCTGCTGCAGAGGAAAAAGTGCTTGGCTCCTATTTGGAAAACCCATTATTGCTACCAACCTGCGCTGGAGATCTGAGGCACATCATGCACTCTGGCTACTGGAGAGAAAAACAAGCTCCCTTTCCCTCTGCGCAGAAATATTGTGTCACTGGAACTGATGTGAAGAGAAGAATGATTTATTTTCCTTAATCAACAACATCCATACCTTAAATGACATATAAGGATTATCCATTAATTTAACATATTCAGTTTCGTGCATGATTCTGAGTAAATAATGCAGCATATCTTTTCTGCCTAGCAATGCTAACCAGTTAGGGAATTTTCCAGGGCATTTTATTATTGCTAATGAGTGGATGTAGTGGTGATAGTAGCATTCCAACTTCTTGTGCGTGGGTAAAGGACAAGCCAGTTTTCAAAATGTGAAAGGAATAGGATAGGGAAGCTCAGCAAGCTGTTAGACTGAAGAAGGGAATGATGTGTCCCTGGCACTGTCATACACTGACTTTGTAGACAATGTAGCCATCACATACCTGCCGTTATGAATGCTAGTAGAAATAATAGCAAATTTTACAAGAGGCTGAATACTGCATCTGTCTTGAGGGGTGCTGGAGCCCGGTGCTCAGCTGACCCCCTGCTCTGGGATGCAGCACAGGGGTCCCATTGGATACGGGCAGAGCTCAGCAGAGCAGTGCTGAGGACATCTTTGGCCCTCGCAGGCCACCAACTGCCACACACCACAAGTGGCAAAAACCTACTCTGGGGCCACAGAAAAATAGCAGCCAAGTGCTGTCACTGCATTCTCACTGCTGAGTTTGTTCTCCGCCTAGGCTGGAGAGACAGCAAGGGTGCAGCAGCTCTGGCACTTCCCAGACAGCTCCACCATCTGTGGGTGAATGGGAAAAAGGAGGAATCAGAGGAGAGGAGGGACTTCTTGCTGTGCTGTGTTGCTCCACAAAGGGGCAGGGTTAACAAAATTGTCATCCTTGAGGCTTGCCATTGCTCTCTGTGGACATAATTTGTACAATGTTTTTCTTAACTAACACCAAAATTTTCTGTGCTTTTATTAGCCTTTCTGGAAAAAAAGGAAGAGTCTAATAATGCTATCACTACTTTCTTTTTAGTCAATGCTTTCTCACTTGTAGATGTTAAAGCATTGTACAGGTAAATTATTATTGATCCTATGTTTCAGTAGATCTGCTTGCAGAGATTTGAAACACCCTATACGTTAGGTACTTTGGATATTCACATAGAGGAATTTGTTTTCTGTCTCCTATAAACTTGTGTAACCTTTAGCAAGTTGCTTAAACATTCTGTTTCTTGTATGCCTCATCTGGAAAATAAATGTGTTCTCATTTTGCCTAGGGCAAGGCAACACAAGGGAGAAATCATATTCCTAGCACTGGAATTTCCTTTCACTTTTAAAATTGGCCAATGTGGAGGTCAGGTTATTCTTTGTGACCATTTTTTTTTTTTTCTGTTTGCTTCATTGTCATGAAATCATGGATGTATTTCCATTAATTTATTTTTTTTAAGCATTCTACTCTAAATATGCTTGAAACTTGCTTTTTCCATAATCCACTGTCAAATCTGTTTTCCATTTCTTAATCTATCTAACAAAATATTTTAATGTATTTTAGTTCTGAAATAAATAGGCTCAGTTTTCAGCAAATATTTTGAGTACAATTGCGACTTACAATCCTGGTGTTTGAAAAAACACAAGGATATTTTCTCCTGTGATGAAGCTGTGATAGAAGTGTGGTTGCAGTCTTGGAAATGGAGCAAAAAAGTCCTATAGGAAGAGGGAAAAAAAGGCTCATCTTCAAAGAGAAAACTTGATGGACAAATAGAAAAATAGAAGGAACCCTCATATTGCCTTTGTGGATAGATCCCATAACCATCTGAGCAGTTGGAAGAGCTCTTGCAGGTCTCAGCCACAACTGAACCATGATATTCTTTAGAAACTGCAACCCATCAAAAGAGGGCACTGTGTTCATGTATAGTCACAGCACCCGCAAATAGAGGCGGCTGTTCTCGCTGATGCCTTTGGATGCACGGATTTCCAGTCGGCGAGTGCATTCGCCTGCCCTGCCCGCTGCCCCGGCCACCACGGCTGCGCTCCTGGCAGCGCTGCTGGCGTCCCTCAGCTGCAGGGAGCAGAGGAAGCTGGTGCAGAGATACCAAGCTGCAGAAAGCAGCTCGTGTCTAATGCAATCTCACTTTATCACAGAAGCAGACCAGTGGACTCCGTAAAGAGTGAAGTGTAAGAAGGAAATGTAGAAGAAATGCAGCAGGTCTAACAGTCTGATCTGGACTCTGATCTTGGAAAAGCCTTCTGCTTTCCTGAGAGCACGACTGGGCTTGTAACTCACACAATGGATCAGAGAGAAGAATAACCCTAATTGTGGTTTTTTATAGCATTTTGATGGCTTTCTAGGTGAAATGGAGTCCCTTTGTTTACCCAGAATGGCCTACAGCAAGGGATCATAAGACTCCCTTGAACTGATTTCTGACAACTAAACTTTGGGGAAATGCTGATCCAGATATGATTTAAAGTTTTCTAAAAATGAGGAATGCACAAAGCACTGAAGAATACATCCTAGGGATTCAGTGGAAGATATAAGATTTAAAAATTGCATTTTAATTCTAATCCAAAGCTTATTTTTCAAGAACTGGTTCTTGCTCAACTTCTGTCTGCAACATTGAAGAGTTCCCTTTAGAAATTAAAAAAGTTAAAAGTTTTATTCTCTCTATAAACTTGTCTAGGTTGTTACCATTTCAATATATAATCTTCCTTCTGATAAACTAAAGATTTTGTTTGCCCTGTGTCTTAAATCAGATAGGTTTTCCAATCCTTCAACCATTCTTACAGTATTTCTTGAAATCCTCCCTAGCTGTTAAAAATTTTCTAGAAATGTGGGCAGCAGAGTGAATACAGTATGTTGGTAGGGATTGTGGCATTGTCAAATGCAAAAGGTCTTGTAGCATTTTTGCTTACATCATCCTGATGAGAGATTCTGTCCATCTTGTGCATCTCCTATGACTTCTACAGCCCCTTCTCTCGTTCTGTTTCCTGGAAAAGGCTCCTCCATGGTTTCCCTCTGAATTATGTTGTCTGTTCTTGGCTATGGGACTTTGCATTCTGCTCTGCTCACACAAATATGTTTCTTTGTCTTCAGCTTGCCAGGTTACCCAAGATGCATAGAAAGTAGCCAGTCCTCTTCAAAACATGCCACTGAAGCTATTTTTTGTCTTCAAACTATATTCATAGCAATTTATTTTTCCCTTTTATATAGGAATAATTAAAGTAGTAGATAGTACAAGGTGCTATTGATATATTCAGTGGTTGTTTTCCATTAAAAATTACAATTTGAGATATATCAGTTAGCTCCCTTTTTGATTAACTTAATATGCTCTATGTTGACTTTTCATCATTCTACTTTTCTTAATTGAATAGTCATCAAAATAAGATAGCAAAAGTCTAAACTTTTTAAACCAACACAGTTACCATCATCATCCAAACTTCTAATCTCATCAAATAAAAGCCATCAAGTTAGCTTGACAATATCTGTTTTCCATAAACTCATGCTGATCAGCGTTAATTATATTACCCTCCTTTAATTCTTTATTAATTGAGTCTTATATCAGCTGTTTCATCATTTTGCTTTGGATCAGTGTTAGACTGACAGGTATATAATTGTCCAGGTCATCTCATTTATTCCTTTAACATATTGGCACAACATTAGCTTTCCTCCTTTTCTCTGGAGCTTTTCAATAAGAGCTACAACTCTTATTGAAAATCAACATTAATGGTCCAGAGAATTTCTTTGCCAGGTTTTTCTAAAACTCCTCAATGAAAATCATATGGACCTTTTTATTTAGAAACGTGAGCTGTTAGTAACTGCCTTTTAATTCTCTGGTTTGACTGCTGGAATGGAAAGTACTTCAGCATTACCTTATGATAAGATTTCTACTTTTTCCCTTCCTAAATGGAGAATGGAGCACACATGGCTTGCCCACATTAATATTCTTTATGCTGTGATTCTCATCTGCTAGGACAAAGCCAATATTATTATTCTCTTTTATTTGCTTTAATATCCTTCCAAAAGCCCAAGTAGTCTCTCTTCCTATTGACCTTAACACTCATGGCAGGTCTTATTGCCTTTTCACTTTTGTAATTGATTAATCTTGCTTTACTTGGATCTAGTGAGGTCCATCATAAAATGATTGTGTATTCTTTTACTTTTGATTCCTTTGTCTATTTTCTCCATTTCCTGCTTCAATGTATGCTCATTATATTGTGGTACTCTTTCTTTTTCCATTTAATTTGGTTCTTAATTGCTATCAACTCTCTGAAATCAGCCCATTTAAAGCAATACATAAACAGTGCTGGCTGGGCTCTGTGCAAACAGCAAAAGTGTGAATTTGCATAAATGTAACCATGATTTTTTTTGCCTAGTAAAAGATTTTCACCTATAAAATTTTGAAATTCTAGAAAAGTTTTAACATTGGCATCAGTTCCTCAGCTTATGTCACTCAGACTGAAGTCCCTCTGATAACACTGGCACTTGTTCCTCCTGCATTATAGACAGGTACTCCACTGAGCACTTGGCTTCCTGCTGCGATAAGGAAACTTGCAGCAAATCCCGGGTGGTACTTTGTGCTTTGCCAGCTAAATATTCACCCATAAACCTTCAATATTGATCACCTCTATGCTGTCAGCTCTTGGAAAGAGGTAGTGCCATTTTTGACATGAAGTGTCATTTTGCACTCTCTGTTTCTGCTTCATCTTTCCTAAATAGATTGCAACTGGTGATTTCAACATTCCAGTCATGCAGATCACCTGATCAAGTCTCAGTAATGCCAATGAGGACAAATTCATGCTCATAAATGAGCCATTCAAAGACTTGTTTACTAACTGGGCTCCTAGCCTTGGAGTATTGGCAATTTTTTTTCTTCATCACATCCCTTAGAGCTTTGATTAATTTTGTTCTTAGTGTCTTGATTTTGTGCTAACTGACTGCTCTGTTCCCCTCCCCTCTCTCTCCTTTTTTGTTATTAGTTTATGATCCTCTGGAAACATTTGCAAAAGGACCCTGGTGCCTTGCTGCCTGCTAAAATGTGCAGTGCAAGTTAGATGTTCACAATGCAATGCATGTCAAGAAGCTGACCAACAGCAAGAGTAGGAGCAGAGTGCTGTCGAAGATAGGCAGTAGGAATTTCTCCAGAATCAAGCATCTTCTTCCACCATGATTCACATCCATTAAACATCCTTTAGGGTGTAATTTCCCATTATGTTTCTGCTAGTAGTGAGACCAGTTGAAGAAGTTCCTGCTTTTGCCTCACAGCACAATTGACCATCTCCCCAGAAACACTGTACAACTTCACATGGAATCAGGCCATAAATCAGAGCTGTAAAGAGATCCAGCTCTCCAAAGGCCCTCCTCTTCAGCAGGCTGGGAGAGTAGGAAAGTCTGTGGGAGAGTGGGACAGCAAGCACACCGATGGGAGCCAGGCCCCTGGTAGTCCTTGTCCCAGCCCTGTGGTGGCAGGGTTGGCTGCTGAAGGTCCCGTGGTCAGAGCCACAGAGGCAGGAGCCATGCCTTCTCTTCTGCACAGTGACCACAGGGTCTTCCTATGGTGGAGGAAAGCAGCACTCTGAATTTGCAGGTCCTCCTGGCTCTTAGGCATGAGTCCTCGGCACTATGCGATGAGGAAGACATAGGCAAAGAGATATCTCTTTTGAGGATGCTCCTCTCCTGTGCCTGGAAAGCTGATACAAAGAGCACAGGAACAGCTTCCAGCTGAGAGATTAACTTGGTTCACAGAGAGTAGAGAAAGGGCTTTCATGGATCAGGTTTTCCGTACTGACTTTATCAAAAAGCAGTGTCACATTTTGTGTCTCAGCATTCGGATAACAGCAAACTATATTGTGGTTTATATGTGCTACTTGAAGAAGATCCTTTCCATTTATCTTTCATGAATGGTGATTTTCTTCAACTATATAGCTGACACAGAGATTTGAGACAGATTTAATACGTGGAGATGATAGTAGCAAGATATTATTGTGCTAAAAGAAGATACATGTTGGAAAAACATTAACCTTTCAGGCCACTAAATGTTTATTAGTTTAGTTATAATACTGACCCTCAAACAGTTTTGGGTTTGTGGGTTTTTTTACAGATTTTTTTTTAATTTCTCTTTCAGAGTGAAATAAGGGAGGTTTAGGTCAAACAATTCCTCAGGACAGGAGTTAGATCTTTTGGTGGAAGGTAGCTATAACAAAGCTGTAAAAAACCTATCAACCCATCATAAAAACTATGAAGTAAACCTCTTCCCTGCTATCACCAACCTACAAGAGAGCCGTGAAGGTAGATTAAGCTTTGATCTTTAATTATGATTCTTTTTTTCCTTATAGTAATGGAATCCTGAAATTTCCACCAAGCTAGTTATTTAGAAGTAACAGCCTCTGATTATTTTTAGAAATTTAGTATCTATTTTGTTCTCTCTCACACATCCCATTACCTTCTCCTTTAAACTTTTCTTTAAAATGAATCTCTGACATGCTTGTTCCAACATGAAACATGGATTTCACAAAGCACTGAGACACACAGAAACTTGACAAGCAACCACCTGAACAGTATAGCCTGGTATTACCAATTCCAGTTCTTTTTATGAAATACTTTTGCTCTAAGCTGTGCTTTAAATCTAAATTGAATTTTTCAGGACAGAGATTGGGCTTTTAACTATATCATAAAATGTTTAATACATTTGAGCATTTAAAAATTGAACATTAAAAAGGCTAGAACATTAAAGAACTGTGTTCTTTAAGCTTCTATTTTGTGTAACCTGTTAAGATTTATTTCAGATTTTTTCAGTTGCTCTTAAATTCACTGAGTATTTCAAAGGGATTTAATTTCATTTTTTCTTTAGTTATGGCAGATGTCAGCTCTCTCAGTTTTCTTGCAATTAATGCTTTTTCCATTTTTTCATGTTCTGCTTTGAGGTTAGATTTGAACAAGAGAGGTTTGTCAATTCCTGAAGTCACCAGAACTGGGGATTTATTGTAATTCCTATATTTTATAATTTTTTTCTTTAAGATTTGTTGTTGATCCCTTCTCCCTATGTCTTTTACGGATGGTCTAGAGTATTTTTCTCTGTGTTCCTTTCTGGAGAGAGCCATCCTACTCCAGAGACCTGTTTCATTCTCTTTGTGGCTGCAATCACCTGTCTCTATTTTTGTGTTTAGGAAATTATGTGTGTTGTTTCTTGTTCAATATTTTAAGTTCTTGAGTTACATTTAATTTCCTCACCTAACAATACATTTGTACTTGGATGTGTGGATGTGTTCCACATCCATCCTTCCAACCAGCCACTGAGTATGACCATTGCATGCACCTGTGCTACAAGCAGCAGAAAGCAAGAAAGATTAACTTTTACTTGAAGATTTCTCAGCAAATATGAATTTTACCTGCATTTTATATTAATGAAATATAATAAGGGCAAGTGTAGG
>NW_010338314.1:0-995 GCF_000700745.2 Antrostomus carolinensis
GATTCTGTGATTCTGTGATTCTGTGACAGAGGCCATATAAAACCCATCAGGCCAAGTCAGGAAGACAGCATCTGTTTTGCACCAGTTACTCCCATTTTGCACTTGGAAGCCCCACCACCATCACAGGGATTGCTGCTTGGAGACTAACCATTTAGGTTCCTGCTTCAGCAGGGGGATTGGACTAGATGATCTTTTGAGGTCCCTTCCAATCCTGACATTCTGTGATTCTGTGATTCTGTGATATCCAGCAATCAAAGTTGGGAGTTTCTTTCACAAGGGAAACATGACACAAGACACCTTTAATCTCACTGCTGCTTCTGCCCATCACTTTCAAGGAAGCTGCAGCAACAGTGGAAAAACTAGATGCTGTTAGCTACATGGAAATCTGGTTCATGAAATACCACCACTAGACGTCCCCTTAGCTCCAGCCAACAAAGCAGGGGAGCTTCTGTAGCCCCGACGGCTTCTTCCAGCTACCCTCTGCTACGCCAGCAGCCGAGGCAGAGCAACACAAGCATACGAGTGCAAGAGGCAGGAGCAAGGGCTCTCCAGGGACTCTACCTACAGCCTCGCTGTTTCTGGACCATGTTAGCTGCACACATGATTTATGTGCTACAATCACACCCCACGTTTGCTGAGCAGACATACCTCAAGCGTTAGTACTGGGCTGAGAAGAATGGGTCCATTCATGTCTGGTCACAGCCTGCGTTCAGCTTCTCAGCTGCCCAGGGAAAGCCACCACAATAAATCCACACCAATCCTGATCCCAGTAGGTCTGGAAATTTCCTCTGATAACCTAATTAAGAAGCCAAGGTTCAGGTGGTGTGAGGCAAAGCAGCTGTCAAGGGAGTCATGCCAGTCTATATTCTCTGTGAATGGCCCTTACCTTTCAGAAGAGAAAATCTTACCTTCTCCACATCCTGCCTGTGACATGAGGTTAGATAAAATATGTTTAGGAGGCATGACCTGGCCTGTGGCCCAGCTGTCTGACCACA
>NW_010338314.1:1034-2689 GCF_000700745.2 Antrostomus carolinensis
CTGGGTATCTGTGATTTGCTAAATCAGCTTTATTCAGCTCATGAGAATTATATTTTTTTCTTAAATGAATTTTCCAAAATCAAAGCAATGGCTGTGGAATGCTGTCCAAAAGCACTGCTTTTCCTCCAGTTTTGGAGAAACACAGAAAAAATTGCTGTTGCATGACCACTTGAAGTGGGTTATTTAGGTACTTGAAAAGGTGTAAACTTGGTTCTCAAGGAGAGCTTGAGAGAACTTTGCCTGTTTGAGAGCTGTGTTCATTTTCTGAGACTGACACTCACTTGCACTATATGTTATAGCTCACAAAAATTACATCATCACCATCACTTATGGCATTTCAATCTGGAATAGAAGGAGCAGTTGAGAACTGAGGTAAATTCTGCTCTGGCAGATTGTCAGGAGAACAGAGCAAATGACCTCAGAGAGGATTTTCTTTCTTGCCTCCAGTTAAAGCAATCACCATTAACTTTCTCCCTATTCATTTCCTCCCCTCATTAACATAAGTGCAATATTCTCTCACCAACAGAGAATATTGTAAATAACTCATTGTACTAATTACCTGGACATAATTATACATATTGCATTAACAATCACCACGAAATCGCCTGCTATCTTGCTGTGCTCAAGTATTTAACTGTTGGCTCTGCTACACACCCGTGGTTGCTCGCCCTACCTGAAAGAGGGTGCAGAATTATTGCTGTTCCTTGCTCCTGACAGATGACAGATCTCATGTGCATACTAAGAAAACACAAGCACTTTATAATACAACTTTGTGTATTCCTTTCACAGTATCCAAGCATTGCCACTCATTAAATACTAGCAGCCAGGACACCCTTAGGTGCTTTAAAATTATACTGGTAAGGTAAGAGGGGAGTTTTTTGTCTTCCAGTCAAGCCCCTGCTCAGCCAGAAAGGCTTAAAAGTTACCCTCCAAGGTGTGAATTAACTTTCTTGTCTTCTGTGCTCTCTCAGAAATACAAATGCTCTATGTTAAAGCAGGCAGAGCATACATAAAGTATACACCATGGGGGTTTTGGCAGGTTAGGACAAGAAGTAATAATCTTTAAATCACAGGAAGGGAGATTTAGGTGAAGCGTGAGGGCCTGTTTTCCAGCCACAGGGAGGATGAAGCAAGGGAGAAGAGTACCTGGGGATGGTGTTGGACCTCAAACCTTGGACGTCCTTGAGGACAGGTCATGAAAGCAGCCTCCAGAGACATTTTCCTGCAGTTGATTCTCCTGAACGTGCCCCCCAGCCCCATCACCTGTGGTACCACAGCTCCACTGTGGGAGCAGTCTTTCCTCTCTAAATTAAAATGAGACATATTCTTGCTGAGGTCTGTGACAATAGCGGTTGCAGGAGATGCAGGAATACTTTCTTTTTCAGACCTCAGCTGGAGTTATTTTACAAGTACAAATTTCCAATCAAAAAGAGGGCAGAGCTAACTCATTTCTCTGCCAACTCCACCCTCCATAAGTAGATGCCAATCTTTCTTTGAACTTTGTCCCTGAATTAGAAAGGTAACCAGAAGGCATCAGATAAGAAACTGGACACATCAAAATAGTCAAACAAAACCTGAAGGACTTTGATAGTAAACACACATGGAGTGAAGACACTTTCACATGGGTTCCTTACTTCAGCATGTAGGAAAACCTA
>NW_010338314.1:2729-4959 GCF_000700745.2 Antrostomus carolinensis
TTTATAGCAACCTCTAGCCACTCTCTCTGGGGCTTTTTGCCCCACACACAGACCACAAGCTCACAGAGGTGTCATCTTTTGGGCACAGTACAAACATGGGACAAATGCAGAAACGCCCTGGATGGTAACCTAATACAAACAGAGATAAGGGAAGAAGAACACCACTGAACAAATGCAAATACACTCTGATGACCAGAAAAATCCTAGCTTGCTTCCTAGAAAAGCTGTGGTAGCTCCTGAAAAAAGAGGCCTACTGGAGCAGAGGACAATGTAGTGTTAGCCAAAATATGTTGGCTAAATAAATGAAATAAGAACTTCATCAATATGACAAAGCAAAAGATATCCAGAGAAGTACAATAAAAAGATTCAGTGTAAGAGCAGTGTACTCATACAAACCTAAACGGCCACTTAAACAAACAAAACTTTAAAAAGTTCAGCTGGTTTAGCTTATTAGTTAATTTATACAGCACTGTTGTGCCAGTACAGCAAGGCCTGCTCAGAGCACAGGAATCCTCTCACCAAACTCTCTCTCCCGGCAAAAGTCGGATGGAAGATGCAGCGGTGCTGGTGTAAACGGTCTCTGCTGGCATAGCCCATGCTGCTTGGAGGTGGCACAGCTTTGCTGGCTGAGTGGGTCCTGGCACGGCAGGGGTGATGGCAGGGCTGCTGCCCCATGTGAAAAACGTGCACCCACAGCCATTTACACCAGGTTCCTTCACCAGACTTAAACTCACTGCTAAATCAGTCTGTAACTGCAGCCTCCTCTGCATTCGCCCCTAAACTGAATACAGTTAGTATCAGGTCCATCCTTCCCCTCCCTCTCTCAATCACATCCTTGCGCACACAGACATATTAAAAATACATGCAATTCAGTGTTTGTTCATTATTGGGTTTCATTTTCCAGCAGTCATTTTCCATGGCTGCTAGGTATTCTTCAGGCTCAGAAGACCTTTCACTCTGGTCAGTTCAGAAAGGGCAGAGCTTTTGCTTTTCCTCCAGCTAGGCAAATGAACTGAATTTTCACACAGCAAAACCCAGTTATACTTTTAATTGTAGCATTAACACACAGGGGAAACAGAGGGTCAACTGGAAAGTCTTTCAGCTCCTGGTGTCAGAGAGTAACTCTGCTTGGACCCATGAAAGGGATTTTTTTTTTTTCTTTTAACAGTTCTCTCTCCTGCCACCTTGATGCCAGGCTCCTATCAGTATTCAAGCATGCAAATCTGAGCGAGTCACCTAAACAGGTGTTAAAAACCTCCCTGGGAATAAAAATGCTGTTTGTACAAACTCTTGCATCCTTCTCCCACCTTCCAACCAAAGGCTGTTCTAGCAGCTGGTAGGATGAGGCTCTCCTGGTGAGGTGGGAGCAGAAACACGACGTCTTATCATTATGCACTGTCTTCAGTGCTTTGCTGAGTTAGGAAGGGACAGGATACCAAGCACATTCCCAGGCACTCTGCCAAACTGGGGCCCAAAGTGTGAGCAAAAAGTAACATACAGGACGCAACAGTATCTTTTTTTTTTTTTTTTTTTTAAAAAAAAGGCACCAGATGGTCAATGAAATGATCCAGAACAGCAGAATGTGAATGAACATTTCAACTTTTGCTTTAACAACTTATTAAACATATGAGGATCTATGCTTAAGAGCAGGCTGTGTTCTGGAAGAGCCACAGCAGGCTGAGATTTTGCAAATAATCCATCTTCTCCAGAGTCATTGGTGAAGCCACTACCTCAGTGCCTGAACATCCCACTCCTGCCAGCACTAAGTTAGGCATACTCACCCCCAATCAATTTTATCCAAGATTAAACTCACTTCCAATACCATTAAACAGTAAATTACCACAATCAGGTTTTTTCTTGCTTTTTAACTGCAGCCTTATGCAACACAGTGTGCAAACCCTAACGAAAGGCATTTGTACACCACAGCGGGTCAATACCGCAGTTTAACAGAGAGCAGCTTTGTAAAGGGAGAACAAGGCTACTGCAGTGAGCTTTAAGGCTTTTACTTCCTATGGCCAGCCCTGGATCGCTCTTCCAACGGCTGCTGTTCATTCACCCGACGGGTGGTCTGGTGGTATAGGACATTGTGAGACAATTCAGAAGGGACACACCACATGCAAAGTCCCTCCACTTATCTGACTGCTTCATGTGAACGATGCTGGCAAAATCATCCACGCATATCACAAAACTCAGGAAGTCATACAGCATCATTTAAGGTTCATGCTGTTTG
>NW_010338314.1:4969-15595 GCF_000700745.2 Antrostomus carolinensis
CAAGAAAAGGGCTCTGCTTCTCAGAGAAATAAGCTCTCTTATAGACAAGAGGCAGCCACAGCTGTTACAAAAGCTGTGTCCCTTCAGCAGGGGACTCCAGAAAAGCTGTTGGGCTATCACAAGGCCTTCTCATCTTGTGGGACATGCAAGAAGCTGCCCTCCCATGCAAGCTAATGTTCCAGTGATTTTCATTCGACCTCAACAGTCTCTTAGCTACTTAATAGAAATACTTTTCTAAAATTTGAGCACTGAAATGAAATTTCAAATATCAGAACATTCCATGCTTCCATCCTTGCATTTCTCTGCGGAGAAGCATGCATTTGTTCTTTAAGAGGTCACAAGCTGAAATCTTGGGAGCTGCTATAAAGGGTAAAGCACCACAACACTGATACAACAGGAAGGAGCCCAGGTGCAGTGAGACACAGCAGAGGCTGCCTAGGGACCACTTTGCAAAACGAGGTCCAGAAGACCTGGTTCAAGGGAAATCTGTTCCTCTTTATTTTTCTGGAAAGGAACCAGAGTTTGTTAAGCTTTGTCCAGGCCCAATTTTCTACAAGTCTAAACACCATATCACAAACTTTTTTGAGGAGGTGTGAAAATGATGTTCAGTCTGCTCTTAATTCATTTACCTAAGCTAAAATAACTCAAAAGTCTACTATTAAAAAAAAAAAAAAAATTCACCTTCATCCTGAAATTAGAGTCCAGGCACTTGCACTACTTTATTGGAAACCTGCTTAAACACACAGCTTTAATTAAAAGGGTGTAGGTCTGTTTTACACAAGCCTGGACAGCCTTGCCTAGGAAAGGTAACAGGGACAGGGGGTTGAAGGCCAACCCAAGGAAAACCCGGCCATGTGACTGCAGAGTACTTTTTGTGCTTTCCTTTTCTTCCCTGCCAGCTGTCCCTCCTGTCTGGGAACGCTGCTGCCTCCCTAAGCACACGTGAAGAGTGAGCCATGCTTCCAGCTGGTCCTTCGTGCTCTGCACCCTCACTGGTCTCACCACAGCCTCAACTGACCTCCTCTTATCTTTCTTTTCTCTCCCGTGGAAAAGAAAATAAAACCCTCAAGCCTCTTCAAAACCAGTTACCAAGCAGTAATGAAGCAGAAACCCGAAAAAGAAACATTGCCACAAACTAGATTATTTACAAGCTCAGGACAGAGAAATGCAAATACGTACCCAGTGATTGCTCTATCATTTTAGTTTCTATTTTCTTACCTTTTTGTTTTGGCATGAGAGATAGCCAGCATGTGACTGTAAGGTCAGGGTATCTCTAGTTACAGCAGCATCTAAGAAGCGTTGTTCTAGTAAAATGAAACCATGCACAAGCCACAATATATAAAAAGCAAAAGAGGCATAGGACACAGGATACAAAGCCCTCCAGACACAGAGGTATCCACGCTAGCCTTAAATGATGTTACCACAGATACAGGTCCTGCCCAAAAAGCAGGATGTTAGCCCATGCTAAACTCAGCAGTGCCATGGCAAAACAACTGAGGATAGCTGAAAGAGATGACCCCGCTGCCACAGCTGCCAAGCCCATGCAGCCTGGGTCCCTAGGCAGAGCTGGTCCCTCCCACTGTGTTGCAGGGGGCTCACGAGCCTTGTAGACTTCTCATTTGGGCAGATAACTTGAACAGCACTATGCAGCACTGCCAACATCAGCCACAGGGTAGGGAGAGTGAGTAGGATGGCATTACCCAAAAGTTTGGAGGGCGACCGCTCCCCTTGGCCCAGCATCCCTGCCAGTGAAAGGCAAAAAACAGCTGTTTTGGTTTTTGCAGGTGTCTCTACAAGATTTTACATTCCTTTCTCCTCTTTTCTGTTTGTTTTGAATCATCAAACTATTGATTTTCACTTGGTTTTAACAAAGCAGCAAAAAAAAAATCAGCGTAGGTTCATTAAACGTAGCAGATACTCCCAGAAGGTTCATAAACCTTTCGTTAAGCTGTCCAGAGCTTCAGCTTTCTACCAAGCGCCTGAAAACAACTTGTCTGCTTTCCCATTTCATTAGGAGACTCTTGCGCAGCTCTACCACTGATATTGCAGCAAGAACCTTTTGAAGCTGCTGCTTGGCATGTGTTTTCCGTTTATTTTCTAATAAAAAAGAATCATATGCACTAAGTTTTCTAAAAAGCAACTGTACTGGTGCTCAGCCACAGGGAAAAAAACTGTAAAAGCCCCTGATGCTTTTCATTAACATTAAATTCAGATGGCTTTGTTTACAAATGGGACTGACCTCTTATTTAATTAACTTTTTTAAGGAATAAAATCTGGGAAAGTTTATTAGTCCACTGTGGCAAATACATTCTCCAAGCAACAAAAAGGCCTCTGATCACTTTTACTTACATCCAGACATTTCAGAAGTGGTTGAGTAGATGTTTTCCAGTTTTCAGTTAGTGGAGGGCTGATCATGGTTATACACTGGATCCTGTTCCCATTAAAATTAACAACTAAATCCCCACCAATATCACTAGGAGGAAGAGCAAAAAGGAGTACCCAAAACCATGTGCTCCTAATAAAAAAATCTCAGTTTTTCACAAACATAGCCAGCTTAGAGTTTCCCTGACCCCACTAAGCACATTTCCATAGTATCACCACAGTAACTAAGTGCAAAAGTTTACCAAAATCCCAATATTCTTTCCCCGACCTTTTTTTTTTTTTTAATCAAGTTTCTAATTATATTTGCACAAAAGACCATAAGATATTGTATAGAGGTATAACCAAATGACAGCTGTCTTCATCAAATCCTATTTGCATTCCTAGAAGTGATGGGAAGTACTTTCTAGCAACTTTTTCCCAGAAGAAACACTGAACTGCTGCAAGTTCCCAGCCCCAGGGAAGGTCTGGCTGGTGAGAAGCAGGATGAGCCCCAGCAGCGCAGGGATTTCGGCACTGGAGGAGAACATGAAGGAGAAAGTTTAATTCCTCGCTGTGACAGATTTCAGCGAAGGCTTGAAGTTCTGTCTCCCACATCACACTCAGGTGCTCTCCTCCCATGAATCATTGTTCGTTTTCTAATTTTTCTTCTCACTTTCTGAGTCTCTAAACACTGGTTAAGAGGGGAGCAGCCCCAGTCAGCAAGCTGACAGAGGCAAGGGCTTGAAGCCTACATCCAGGTCCACCTGAGCTGTGACTTGAAGCCTGTTGCCCCTTCACCTCCCCCACCAGACAGGGCTTTATCTCCTGAAATCTCCCCTTCTCAGGTTTCTTCCCATCATCATTTATGAAGTCTCCTTTTGCTTTGATGAAGAATGAAAACCAGACGTGCTAATCCTGACTTTTTAATGGGAAAATCTTCCCTTGCCATTTCCTGCCAACCCCAGTTACTGCTTTATTAACACATACATATTTCAGGGGTACAGACTGCCTCGGCAGGAGTGGAAATCTAGATAGGAATCGCGGAGCAAGGACACAACATGCAACACAACAAGGATGTAGATAAGGATAAAACAAGGACTATCAATATTTGTACAAATGTGTTTCTATAGCCTATATAATGATTTCTGCAGAACAAAGGGTATGTCCAAAAATCATGGAATCACAGAATGGTATGGGTTGGAAGGGACCTTAAAGATCATTTAGTTCCAAACCCCACCACCATGACCAGGGACACCTTCCAGTAGACCAGGTTGCTCAAAGCCTCATCCGACCTGGCCTTGAACACTTTCACGGAATGGAAGTGTGGAAGTGGATGGAATCAGCTGCTTCCCAGTGAGAGAGGAGACAGTTAAAAGAGCATGCATGCTCTTCATTTTGATTGATCCCAATAAAAGTAATTTCTCTTTCAAAATTAAATTAAATTGTCCTGAAGGGGACAACAAATTAAGAAAGTGAACAGAGGAGGAGGAGAAGGAGACAAAATTAAGAGATTTATAAAAGAAAAGGACCTTTAAAAACACAATAATGGGGTAGACTATAGTGAACTTAAACACCCGCCTGCAGTAAACTCCATGTAATAGGATCCCTGAATACAGACCCAGCTCTGAGAGAGGTTTCAGCTCCACTTTCCACTTTTCCACTATCTCTTCGACCTTGTCTCCGTCACATAAACGAACTGAAATGAACATATGTTTTTAAGTTTGTTTCTAAAATAACCAGACCAAAGCAGAAACACTGCACTGCCCACACTAGTCTCCTCCCGCCTTCCTCGGGGGAAGGAGCAGAGAAAAACCATGCACATTAGTCACATCAGATGAAGTGCTACACTACGACGATTTATACAAAACAGAACCCAAAAAAGGCCTGCCAGGTCCCAGCTACAGGTAAACAATGAGCTGTGAGACCAGGCGGTGACAGTGGACCAAGGCTCACTCCCCCCCAGCCTTGCTGGCTCTCCTGAGGCATGCATCAGCCCTGCAGCATGCAAGAGATCAGCAGGCACATTGCAGGGACGTGTCCACCTGCCGCAACACGCAGAGCTGAGGATGGACACCAGCAAAGCACCCTGTAAATGGGCTGGGCAGGAGAGGCAAGATATTGCTGCCTTGCCTCTGATGTCCCTTCAGAGACAGAGGCAGATCATGTCCAAGGGACTCTAGGTACCAAGGAGATGCTTTTGTCCTTCAGAGGATGCTACAGCAGCCCGAGAGGTACCCTTACAGGCTCCTTTCTAAAGAGCGAGGAGTCCTAATCACAGTTACTTCTCAACCCCTTTTTAGTTGTTAAGAGACATGTGTGGATCTGCAAGGAACAACCCTAAGCAAGGAATAAAGAGTGGGTAAGATCAGCTGCTTCCTGGCGAGAGAGTTGAGAGAGCGTGCATGCTCTTAGTTTTGATTGAGCCCAACAAAAGTAATTTCTGTTTCAAAAATCAAAACATGAAGGAAATTGTCAAAATGAAGTTACGTAGGCTGAAAAACTGTTCTTTATCTTATTCCACACTCAGTGGATAACGTAACCTCAGGGGTGCTTATTTTATTTCCAAGTTTATATCCCAAGGGACATTTTTGTACCTTATGAAGATAAGGATAGCACAGGGCGCTGGCAGCCTCCAGACTGTTATTCCCACTCCGTCTCTTGGCCTGTGCTGCATGAAACTCAAGGCAAATCCTATGCCCCAGCATCAATGATTCCCTGTAGCTCCTCTATGTGTTTCTCATATTGTTGCAAGCACATCGCCACCTACAAAAGCCAACTGTGACTGCATCTAAATCCACTTGTCTCCTTTCTACCCTAAACACTGAGCCTGGCAGAGCCTTTTCCTTTCACACAGCTGCTTGTTCCTTGAAAATCCAGGCTGAATGCTTTCTATGGAAAAAAAAGGACATTTTACACCCATGTCTATGATAAGCAGAATAATATACCTGGAATGGCTACTTGGCTTTTCACAAAAGCCAGTTTTAATGAAATTCAGCCATATGGACTATCTGATAATTAATATTATGCTCACAAAAGCATTTCATCATTTCTCAGTTTGGAGACTTGATAATTTTCACAAAGAACTATCTGAAAGACATAATCAATTGGTAGGAGAACCCAAACCCTCCTGTCTAAAACTTACTGAGGCTACAAGTAGGATTTAAAATACTTCTGTAAATGAAGAAAGCTAGGAAAAATGATTTTCCATTTCATGGCATTTTATTTGTTGTCTGCCCACAACAGTATTATTCATAACTAGTTGAATTCCTGTCACAGTATAGGGTAAGCATCAGCAGAGCATACATAGCTTTAAAAAAAAAAAAAAATTAGAAGTTTCAGGATCTAGCACTTTAAAGGCGCTTCGACAACAATGGGAAAAAATTACTTAGTAAATTTTTTAAAAGTTCAGACTGGCAATGTCTCTTTAACTGTTTTTAAAACATCTAATAAAAGTTTTATGGTACAAATCTACCCTGGGGTCACTACTAATCCCTTATGGCTATGAGATATCAAGTAACCTATGGAAGTTGTAAGAGAACATTTCATCCTTTGTTTCTGATCTATTACTGTTTACTAAACTAATTACAGAAGATTTAATAAATCATCTCAGAAAAAAAAGTTGCTGTCAAGCAACAAGTCCCCTTTCTTGTTATGACAGGTAGCCCCATTCTGAGTTCTAGCCCCAGCTCTGCCTCAACTGTTTTTCCAGTCTTACGCAAACGAGGAATTGTTCGTCTACCTCCATTTCTTAATCCCAAATTGGATTGCTACCATTTGATTTGCAGAGATGCTACATAATGCCTTGGAGAGAGGCAGAACATCGTGCTGCCTCATTGCATAAGATCACACGAGGCATGAAAATGTGATAGAGTGGAAGGGCAGGCCTTTCATAAAAGGCAACTATTTGGGCATAAGCTTGAATAAACCTGACAATGAATTTCAAATGGGTGAGGTGGTATGGAAGACAAGCAGTAGGCTGGTAGAGCTTGGCAGACTATAGTCAGCATGTTACACAATACTTCAGGAGGTTTCCCAATCTGCCAATGTACATGTGAACATCAAAAATTCAGAGGCAACGTGGGAAAAGAAAAGCAGATGATGAAAAAATAAATTTTTTACCTCCGCTGCAAAGCAGACAAAAAGAATGGCCATGGCAAACTGAGAGGGAACTGAGAGGAAAACAAGGTCAGCATGCAGCACCCTGGTACTAAACATGGAATAAAGAGCTGGACACAGCTGTAATTCCCACCAGCCCCAGCAAAAGCTCCGTTTGTAACTCACAGACACTCAAGTGGGACTTTGCTTCTTTTGGCAGCGCCACTCTGGCCCCCGCCCAGCACTGCCCTCCTCCTTGGCTGCTGAGATGTCCCCCTTCAGAGCACAGACAGCTCCAGCAGAAGGACTAACCCACACAAAGCTGAACTTATCTGGCCTCTTAAAGCACTCTGGCACACTTTAAAAAGCATGCAGGTAGACTAACATGTGTCAATGGGATGCTTGAAAGCCTACGCTTCTAAATTCCCTGTTCCTGTGTACAGAGAGCATTGCCCCCTAGCAGGTGGGACCAGCAAAACCCACAATACCTTCTGTTTTAAAGCATCCACAGGAAATACGTGCAAGCAAAGAAACCAACAGGTTGTTAGACTTTACTTGCAGGGCTCTCTTTACAAACTAATAGCTTCTTCCTCCTGACCTTGGCTCTGGCCAAGTGGGATGTACTTCAAAGGAAGAGCTGCCCCACTAGGGACATGAAGCTGGAAGTGCTGTGACCAACAAGGACTGGCCACTTTGGGACCCTTATCTCCAAGCTTGTGTTCCTTTCACCCTTTCAAACAATACAAGATAGGGGAAAGAAACAGCAAGTGCCTGTTCCCTACTATTTTATCTCAAGACCACTTGCTAGGTGGTGTGCTGTGGAAAAATATGCATTTTGCACACTGTTGCAACTGCAAGAAGGTGCCAGTGTGCCTCTGTTCTAATTAGTCAAATGTGTCTGCTTGTTGCTGGAAGCAAAGAAACAAACAACATGTTAGCAAGGTTCTTAAAGCAGGTAACACAGAAAACAGCTGTCTATCTAGCACAGGGAAGTAAAATGATCATTCATCAGAGATGAAGACCTCCTGTACAGCCCTGATGTGGAACCAAGGGAGCCATGTGAGGTGACGTATCAGGTAAACATGGGAGACACTGGAAAAGCAGTGGTGAACTGAGCTAAGATAAGTTTGGACAAACTCTGTATTAAAAGGAGACAAGAGAAATCTAATTTTTTGGAATATGCTGGGATCTGGTGATGCTTCTTACTCTATCCCAAGAGTCTGATTTGAAGTAAGGGACTCATGCGGGGGCACGGCCTTCTCAGTGAATCACTCACAACAAATCAGGAGTTCAAAAAAACCCCAACAACCCTCAAACCCTCAAAACACTGTAGTCATATGACATGGGCAGTACCAGCATCTTCCCACAGTGTCTATCCCTCTTTTGTGTCAGGAAGGGAGCTGACACAGAGGGAACCACCATGGCTTCTTCATCCCCCATGCCTCTGTTAGCGAGAGGGGCCTCAAAAACATGGCTATCTCTTCTCGGGCTACTCCTTCAGCCACCACTTACTCAGAGCTGGGTGCAATGCACAGGGTATTTTCCACTGGCATCAGGTGGATGGTATACTGGAAATCATCAAGGCAGGGCTCAGATTTGTGGGATACCGAAGAAAAGGGCTTTATATTGGACAGGATCAAATAGCAGGCCAAACTAAATGAGGTGAGATATGAGGACACTCACTCAAGGCCAAAGGTTAATGCCCCTCCACATGACAAGGGTCACTATCTGAGGAATCCAGAGGCCACCATGGAGCTACTGACCTTTGCCCAGGGATCTGAGAGACAGTGCTCACGGGCTCCAGGGTTGTGCATGTGCCATAGCAGAGACAGTGTGGAGCAGAAACTGAGATACTGTTGCTAGAAGAAAGTGATAACATCAGTAAACAGACCAGGAGAATAAATAAGCATGCTTCTGGCTTTAGCCCTGCTAAAACTGAATCTGAGCCTGAGGACAGTGCCCAAAAGATGTCAGGCTCTTGAGACAGTGCCTATGTAAATGACACCAGTAAAGGACTAGAGGATCACCTTTCCAAAGGATTAGAGGGCATATCTTTTCAAACAGAGCATCTCTTTCTCTCTCCCGACAGCTCCTGGTCCTTCACAGGGCTTTTCAGCCCATCAGTAGCACTGCCTGGAGGCTAACTCCCTAGAGTGACTCAGCACCTGAAATGGACCCCAAAGGGTAAAAAGGCACATTTTAGGGGCTGTACTGCTAGTGCCAGCCACCCTCCTGTTGTGCCATAGGAAACACAGTGGTGGTATATAAACAGACCAACTAATTTTGGCTCTTGTGTTGTGAGATTTTGCTTCTTCTCCTCTCCCTTGGCTGTGGAGAGGGCAAGCCTCCCACGTGTCTGCTGCCTCTGGTGCAACACCCACCACAAACACATTTGGCTACTACAATCCAAACAACAGGAGTGTTATACTGCTGAGCAGGCACTTGCTATTTGCACACCCACCCGCCCTGGCCGAGCAGCCTCTGGCACCCCGCAGCACCTGGTGCCAGGGCTATGGCAGCGTGCCTTCAAGGTGACGCCGCACCCCGGGCTCTGCGGGTCACAGGGACAGGGACAGTGACGGAGCCTATCGCAGGGCTGGCCCATGGGGAAGCCCCCACGCCACGCGGTGAGAGGATGACCCAGAGCAGCTGCTGGCATTCCTCCTGCACCCTAGGAGCCATCAAAGCCCAGCAGAGGCCCGACTTTTCCAGTGTTACCAGGAGTAATGAAACAGCGTTAAGGATACCAAGGAATTTTCCTTTTATTGCAGACGTAGCCACGGCATGTTTATATGAAGCAAAAGGGATAAGTGACCTAGCCATCAAGTATTTTCCTAATTCTCTCCATAGGCACAAGTGGTAGGCACATTTTCTCCTTGTCCTCACCCTCTCCCTAAGGTTCCAGAAGTGCTGTACCAGTGCTGGAAAAGCTGGGCAAGATGAGGTCTTGGAGGTCAGGTACTCCTTTGTGGGTCTTGCAGCAAAGAGTTTCATTAAAAGTGCACATATATTATACTTCCATTACTACCAAACTGTAAGTCAGATCCAATCTGAAGGTGAACTTTGGGTCTTCAAAAAAGGACTTACCAAGAGCAAGTCCTTAGCAGACATAAAAATTATTTAAATAAACAAGACCATGTCACTTAAGTGTTTCATTGTTTGCAAAGTAGTTTACATGCACCACTGGGAGGTGGGGAAAAAAGTGTTTGCATAGGAACTGCTAAGAAGACCTATTATATCGCACTTCCCAACAAAGCCCAGGCTGTTATTCCAGCTGTGGTCAGCTTCGTTGTGCAACAAACACGATCAAAGGGAAAAGATCACAAAAGTTTCTGTATGAGAAACCCCTTGGCCACTAAGGGAGGGAATCACACAGGCAGTATAAGGTACCACTCATCTCACTGGGTGTCCTTGAGAACTATCCCATGACATACGTGATGACAATTGGAATCTGAGAATAAAGAGTAAGAAAGTGCTACAACATTTTTTTCCAGAGAAGTGTTCTCCAGTTCAATTTATACCATTTGTTTCCACGCTGAAAAAAGTAGCAAGAAGAAAAAAACCCAACTCACTTCATTCACAAAACACTACACAGACCTTACTTCTTAGAGTTACAAAGTGAAACGAAGCTTTTCCTTGATATGTATTAGTTTATCATATTTAATGGTAAAAAAGGAAAAGAAATATTAGTACTGACACATGCTACCAAATTCTCTAAGCTAAATAGTTGAAAATAAAGATTATAAATAGATATTCCACATGCACAATGGACACATGCTAGTTTATGTGCGTTATTAAAGGACTAGGCTGAAAATATGCAGACTTTAAGACCGTGTTTTAAGAAATTTTAACTAAAAACACATGCAGAGTATGCATTCTAGCAGATAATTACACATAGAGTTGAGCATGGCTCATACAGAAAATAGAAACAGTGCGGCAATGTGCACTTTTTATCTAATAGAGAAAAATATGTATTATGAAAGTACTTCCTATTTTCCTCTTTAAAAAAGTTAGTATTTAGGCACTACAGGTCACCTACGTCTAGAATCTCACTAATCTAATCTACAATGTGTAAACAAACCCAGATTTACAAGATCCAGGAGAATACTATTTTTAACATCTTCCCTTGTACAAAACAACAGCTTGCTTAAAAAAAAAAAAAGAGGGAAA
>NW_010338315.1:0-4692 GCF_000700745.2 Antrostomus carolinensis
CTTCGCCGCTCCAGCCACTCCCAGCCCCGCAGCGCGGTCCCACGGGCAGCGCTGGCCGCAGGGCACCGGGATCACTCCCGGCAGCTGCCGGCCTCTGAAATAGACAGAAGTGCTCTCTAACGTGCAGCTGGATCCAACAAGCATAAGAACATTAAAGACGTTACCAACTCCGTGTCTGTATGAACTCTGGAAAATGAACAATAACCAAATATTTTTTCCTCAAATGAGCAATCTAGAAATTTTCCCGTGAGTTTCACACCTTTGCTAATAAACCTGGCATACATGTTGTTCACTGTATGTTGGACTGCATTTGTAAAGTGGATGAATAAATACTGAAAGAGTTATGAGGCTATATTTCAAAATTAAACGTGTTAAAATTTTAAATTTTACTCAGAATAGATATGATATATCTACAGTACTTGCCAATTGTTATATTATTAGTACTTTGTGCATTTCAAACATGTCTATCTTATAAAAATGATTTATATATTTTTAAATTTGTACAGTTGTTACTGTAATTTCATTCCTGAACATAATTTACAGAACCTAGGCGATTCTCCAGAATATTTCTTGGCATAATCTGTTCCCTAGATTCAGGAGAAAATGTGATTGAGATATTTATATATTAAGTTACAGAAGTCTAAAAAAGTACAAGTCTTTATTATTATAATTGTCACTGAGAATTCAATTTTCATTCAAACTGTTATATTAAACAAATTAAAGTGAAGGAATTGCCACTCAAATGTATACAACATGAGCAGGCAAAAGTAGCTTTAATTTAGATTATGTTCACTTTTTGACTGAACAGAATGAACTAAAACTGTTTATAGACTAACTGGAAGGTTTGTCACTAGTGGACCTGCCAGGCTGGTGCTTAACATTATCATTTTGCTCCACAAAGTCTGCTTTATTCTTTCAACCTCAGGTCTACGTGTAGATATGTTTCCTGAGGCAGTTATAAACAACCTTCTGAATGCTAAAGAAAACCTAAAGGAATTACAGCAAATCTTTTAGTGTGTCAAAAATCACCATTTCTTCATAGCTCTTACTAAGTGCAGGTTGAGTATCCTAGCATAACTTTTACCTCTAGCAGTATAAGCACTGAAAGACTTGGAAAACCATCTTCCAAAGTGTCCTGGCAGAAATGGGTAATGCAGAGGCAGAGAACAGTAGTTTACAGATTAATTGACTGCAAATCCCTTTCTCCAAAATGTGGAACACATTTGATATAATTTAATATAATGCTTTCTGTTAGTGACAGAGTCAGTTCTTTCATGAACCAGAGGGTTTTCTTAGATAAAAACAATTAAAGTAGAAAGAAAATTTTGCTGCTGAGTGTAATTCCTAATGAAGTTGCTTTTACTGTGGATTCGAGGCAATAGTTATTATTTGGATAGAAGTTTAGGATCCAGTCCCCAGATTATAGGAACTACATTTTGCTTGTGAGTTTGGACACATAGTACTAGGAGTTCAATGAGAAAGGAAACTTTTGCAAAACTCTTCACCATTAAAAAACAAAAACAACAACAAAAAATGTAGCTTTTAAAGTGTGCTTTAATTAGGACAGTCACTCTATTTCCTCATTGAACTATAAATTTGTTGCAGTAAGGCAACGTCTCACCATGACTGCACAAGAAAGTATATAAGTAGTAAAAAAAAATCATCACATCAGTGTATTTTATCCAACTGAAAAGTTGCTCTTAATGTTCTTGAGAGCTTATATGGCAATTTAAATCCATATCTGTATCTGCTACAACTAGAATAATGTAAAAAACATTTAATAGAGTACATTATTCCCAACATTGCAAACAAAGTAAAGATGAAAAGGGGTAGGAAAGCCTTTCATCTTACTTGTTAACCATGCAATTCTAAGTCTTTTGATCTATAGACTGACATTATTGAGTTATCCCTAAATAGAACTGTTCTATAGTATTTGAGAAAGCTTGGTTGGAGGCTTTTTTGCACCACAAGTTCTTTAGAAAGTGAAAGTGTATTGAAACCCAGTGATACAGCTAAGGCACCATATACTATGGATTTCCTCTTTACTGCTGTTTGTTGTATATGCAAAGGAGAGAAAGCTCATTTATTTAAACTTGCTTTGCTACATTCCTTCACCCAGTGGAATTCACTTGAAAAGCCATGAGTCTTTCATAGCAGTAGATTTATCAGCATTCTTATAATATAACCCATGTGATTGATAGGATGTTCACATTTACATTTGAAGCATCAGCAGTGTGATGGCAGCACAGGGTTCACAACTGGTAGAACCACTAGTGGCTAAGAACAATAATAGGGAGTGCTAAGAAGTGGACCTCAGTATCACAGAGAGTGAAACTCCAGTTACTGAGGTGAACAGAGCAGTGAGCAAACTAAGAGGTGTTTGGAAAGAAATTCTGAAGAAAATAACTAATTCCTGGTCAGATGACAAGAATAATTTGGAGAGATGTGTTGGACTTACCTTCACACTTAAAGGTTGTGCCCTCTCCTATGGCACAATTCCGTTTTCCACACCAGGAATTTGCTCATGGAGAAATGCTGCTCCTGGATAAAGATACCCCCCTGGGCTTTCTCTGGAATTCCTGTACTTTGATCTAGAGGTGCACACTTGCAGCCCAGAAGGCCCATCATATCCTGGGCTGCATAAAAAGCAGCATGGACAGAAAGTTGAGGGGGGTGATTCTCCACTTCTGCTCTGCTCTTGCGAGACCCCACCTGGAGTGCTGCATCCAGCTCTGGGGTCCCCAGTCCAAGCGAGACATGGACCTGTTAGAGTGGGTCCAGAGAAGGACCACAAGAATAGTCAGAGCTGGGACACCTCTCCTATGAAGAAAGTTTGAAAGATTTGGGGTTGTTCAGCGTGAGGAAAAGCAGGCTCTGGGGAAGACCTTATTGAAGCCTTTCGATACAGAAAGATGGAGAGAGTCTTTTTACCAAGGCAGGTAAAAAGACAAATGACAGGAAAAGGGACAATGGGTTTAAACTAGTAGGTAGGCTTAGATTGGATAGAAGGAAGAAATTTTTTGCAGTGAGGGTGGTGGGACACTGCAGCAGGTTGTTCAAAGAAGTTGTGAATGCCCCATTCCTGGAAGTCTTCGAGGTCAGGTTGGATGTGGCTTTGAGCACCCTGATCTAATGAAAGACATCCCTGCCCATAGCAGGGAGGGGGGTGGACTAAATGATCTTTGATAGACCCTCTCAACCTAAGCCATTTTATGATTGTGGTCTTCTGACACACACATATGTGGGTATCTGTTCTGGAAACTAAATATAGAGGATTTGTGCATGTTAAAACACAGTTTTTATATCATTATAGTTCTCAGAGAAGTGCCAGGAGATATGTAGCTGCAGCTAATTAGGATCAATAAAACAGCACAATGAAAAAATTACAGCTCTAAACATATTCACTTGCAAAAAGAACCCTTAGATACAGATGCTGTCATCATATCAAAATAGTCTGGTGCTCCAGGCAGCTCTCTTCCTTTATGTTTCTCTCCACAAATGATCCCTCATGTCCCACTTTGGCTACAGTCCTACCTAAAAAGCCTCTGCTACAATGTAGGGGTGGAATCTTACTATAGGTAGTAGTATCTTGCTGTAAGTAGTATTTTCCTTCCTCCAGGCCTGAAGCATTCCCCCTTCCCCTCAGGGGATGGGGAGGGCATAGGTGCTGCACAGGTGGGAGCTATGGCCTCAATGCAGTGCACAGCAGACCATGAGGTGCAGCTTCTGGGATCATCCTAGCAAGAGGAATCAGCTAGACAGCCTCTCATGATTTGTAACAGCGAATCTAAAGAGCTTTAACATTATTGTCTTGCATGATACTTGTGCCAGGAATGTAGAAGATTAATTCAAATAACATTGCCCACTGTTAACTAAAGTAGCAAGAGGGATAGCTATACACAGTGAGGGAATTTAGATGAGTGGCAAGTTTGAAAATCCCACTTAAAACAAGAAAATACCAGCACTGCTTGGAGTTTCTTCTGAATGGAAAGATGCTACATTGGTGTAGGTCTGACTAGTTAAGGAACTCAATAAAAATGACCCATTTCCCCTAAAGTATTTCTCATTCTGTTTTGAAATAAAGTTAGCTCACAGGGAAGCACTACATCTTTGAAAGAACAAAAACCTACAAAGGAGGCCTTTATTCATTCTTAAATGTGGTTATACGGATTTGGGATGGTCTTCTATTTATTTCCATACTGTATAGCTTTTTCCACTCCTTTCTCAGTGTTTTAGCCATTCTTCCCATATTTCATGCCATAAATAGCCAGTAAAATTATTAAAGTTGAGCAGATTCAACATGAAGCTCAAGTATTTTATCAATCCTTTTACAAGAAAGACACAAAAGAATCAAAATATCAATGCAAATATAATTAGCATTCTTTCATTAAAAAAGATGAGAAGTTAAAAAATAAATGAATTACCCCACTCAAGCAGGAAGCCAAAGTTTTAATATATTGCTACAGAACATAGATTTTGCTCACTAGTATAAAAACAGAATCTAAGAAACATCAAAAGCACACTTGTAAAGAAAGCAACACAACTCTTTTCTGACAGTGTGGGTGGCTCTGAAAAGAGCCTTTGGTTTATAATGTTCTCTTGTCAAAAGCCTAAGCAGCTTTGCTTGATGAACTTATTTGCTTTTAGCCTTATGACTCTCAGTCTTCTTGGGCAGTAGCACAGCCTGGATGT
>NW_010338317.1:0-293 GCF_000700745.2 Antrostomus carolinensis
TACCTGTGGGGCAGCGTGATGACGGCTCTCTCTTACCCGAAGGCGCCTGATCTAGCCCAACACAGGAGCACCCTGCAAAGCCCCTTCCGGAGAGTTCCCCCTGCCTGTGAGAGATCTAACCGTACCACTCCTGCCACAGCCCCCAGCCAGCCTGGCCCCTTCGGACTCGCCATGCTCCCGGCTCCTCCGGCGCTCCACTGCCACGCCTGCTCAGGGGGTGTGGGCCCCGCATGGGATGCAGCCTCCAACCGCAAGGACTGGCTGGGGCCCCCGGGGGCGGGGCAGGGGTCCCT
>NW_010338317.1:379-835 GCF_000700745.2 Antrostomus carolinensis
TGCTCACCTCACTTCCTTGCACTTCTGGGACCCCTGATCCCTGGGTCTGCGTGGGGCTGGAGCCCCCTGTGTTCCTTTCAAACCAGCATTTGTGTCCCCTCCCACCCAGGGCAGGTGTGTCCTTCACTTTGGGGCCTGCTGGGACAGGTTGAGGCAGAGTTGGGGTGCTGGGGTGGGAACCTACTAGCTGGAGGGTAGAAATGGGGTGCCCTTGGGCTGGGGTGCTAGGGCAAGGGAGGTGTTATACCTCTTCCTACAGCAAGTGGGTGGCCCTTGGTGGTGCTGGGCAGAGGTGGTGTGTGGGATGTAGGAGGCTGGGGCTGTGTGTGTGGGTTGGAGGGGCTGGGGCAGGGGGGTACTCCAGGAGGATTTGGAGTACCTGGGCAAGGAGAGAGAAGGTAGAAGGAGTGAGTGAGCAGCTTGAACTGGCTGGACTTAGCAGCGATTTTCTGTGGG
>NW_010338317.1:854-2901 GCF_000700745.2 Antrostomus carolinensis
TGCCAGGCCACTTCTCAGGAGATGTGAGGGTCAAACCAAGAGGAGACCCCAATGTGGCTGTGCCCCAGGGAAGGGTTGTGCCCCACTGGGCTTGGAGGTGGTAAAGTGTGGTTAAGACTGAGCTTCCTTATTCTGTTTGTGTTGGGTGCTTTGAAACTGGGGTGCTCTGTGACCCCATCCCGAACCCCAGCTGTGTGTGGCTGTGAGCACACAGTGCCTGACTGCCTCTCGGGGCGGGGAGATGGCACCTTGTCTTGCTGACCAGCCCAGCTCGTTGTGCCCCTTCTTTTTACTGTGGATTTTACACCTGTTTTTCACTCTTTTGTAGATGCAAATCTCTTCCAATAAAAGTAGTTCTTGCTGTGCACCTGCCGTGTCCTGCTGAGCTGCGTGTCTGCCCTGGTGCAGAGCTCCATCGCTGCAGCTGTGTGGTTGCACCAGCGCTTGCTCCCTGAGCCGGTGTGCAAGGCTCAGATCCAGATAGTGCTGGCAAGTGAGCCCAGGAGCACTGTGAGGCCTGTCCTGCAGAGCTCAAGAGGGACTAGCCTCTCTGGTGACAGGAGGACCGTTGGGTCTAGTGCCTGGGGAAGGCAGAGGCATCAGGAGAAAGGAGGTTCCCAGTTGCTGGGAGTGCAGGGAATGTGTGGTCTCTGCTGCTCTTTGCTCTACAAAGTCTGTCCAGTTAATGAGTGAGCCCCGAGCAGCAAGGGCTTGGCAGGGTCACTGTTGTGGTTGCTGGCACAGCCACCTCTCCTGTGACAAAAACATGAGCGTCCCCTGCCTGTGCTGCCTTGGGAGCCTTCCCAGCCAAGTGGGCTGCTCTTGTCCCTGGCATCCTTGTCCAGTGACAGGATTCCGTGCTCTCCTCCTAGGAGCATGGGGGATGTGGTAGAACCCCATGGGAGACCCTCCTGGTGTGGGCACAGTGCCCACAGGGGAATGGCAGGACCTGGGTGTGGGCTGTGCAGCTTTTAATGGGCTCCTTGGGGTCTGATGGTGAGGAAGGGCTGGACCAGGACAAGGGGATGCCATGCTGGAGGAACAAGCATGAGCGAAGCACACCAGAGCTGGAGGATGCTGTTGTCGGGGATGCTCCAAGCATGTGAAGGAAGAGCTGTCTGTGCTGTGGCCCACCCAGTCCCTGCCCCGTGTACCACAAATGGCAGGGATGGGACTTGGGCTGTGGGCAGTTGGCACAGTAACAGTGTCTGGGCCATGGGGGGCTGTCACCCGGCCCTTGTGGTGACAACCCAAGGTGACACTTGCATTCCTGGCTGCAAGGGCAGGTTACTCACCAACTCAAGTTAATGGCTAACCCTGGGGCAGCTCCTGCAGAAGGTGGAAGTTCAGTTGTACGTGGGCTGTGAGGAGCCTTGGGGAGGGTGGGAGCCTGCCCACCCCCTCTGCACCACAAACCAGGAGTGGTGTGGGGAGGCAGCAGCATGAATGGGGTCTGCAGCAGAGCACCTGGTGCTGGGAGCCCTGCGCTCACATCCTGCTCCCTGCAGAAGATGTGCTCCTGGATGCTGAGCTGTTGCTTAGCTCTTCAGGTAAGGGGGGACCACAGTGAGCAGCCAGAGAGATGAGGTGATGGGGAGAGGGCTGGAATCCTCATGGGTGGCAGGGCAGGGGCCACATCCTGCCAGGCAAAGGGTGCTAGGAGTTCTGGCCAGGGTGTGCTGGGAGGGGAGTGGGCAGTGGTGGGTGCTCTCTGGGAGGATGCAGCTCTGGGTGTCAGGGAGTCACAACACCCCCCTCTCTTCCTTGCGCAGCACCTGGCTGTGCAGGCCTCCTTGCTCTGCATCTTCCACCTCCTCCTGCTGCCCACCCTGCCCGAGGAGCCACCACACGCCCGGGCCACCAGTGAGCTGCTGGCATGCAGCCTCTTTGCCTGTGGCATCTCCACGGCACTGCAGACCACCCTGGGGAGCCGGTGAGCAAGGGGACAAAGGGGATGCAGCCGTCACCAGGAGGAGGGTGATGCCATGGCAGGGCATGTCTCTGCCCCCTCGTAGGCTGGGGGAAGACACGCTTTGATGGAGGTGGG
>NW_010338317.1:2949-4952 GCF_000700745.2 Antrostomus carolinensis
TCTCTGCATGACTGTCCCCCCGTGCCCTGGTTGTCACTGCATCCTCCTCTCTCACACAATCCTCCAACAAAACTGCTGTGCTTTCCCCTGGCTCCTCGCTGCCTTGCTCCAGCATCATAACACAGCTCCTCCAGGCCAACCAGTGCCTCTGCTTCCGCCCAGCCCCTGACCTCCGCACCCAGCCCGTGTGCTGCTGCTTGGGGTGTGCTAGGGCACATTTGGGATGTGGGGTGTCCTCCTTCCACTTTAGGGTTCTCATCTCCTTCCCATCCCTCACTCCTCTGCCAACCAGGGCTTTGGGAGCAGCCCTGTCCCCTTTCCTCCCTAATGCGTCCTTGCTGTCCCCTTCCCTAGGCTGCCGCTGGTTCAAATCCCATCCTTCGAGTATCTGGTCCTTACCCCCCCCCTGTCCCTTGGTACCGGTGCAGCCAGGAACGGTGAGCACAGCCACGGAGCCTGCATCCTGCAGGCAAGGATCCTGCTTGCTGGCCCCTCTGGTGATGGTGCACAGCACCCTGCTCACACCTGAGCACACCTGCAATGTATCTGCTCACTTCTCCAGGGTCAGGGCTTATGGGATTGGGGATGCTGTGCCTGGCACACTGGCCCTTCTCCAGCCGGCAGCCTCCATGCTTCATGTTCTTGGACATGGCTCCAGAAACCCAGTGTCCATGTGCATCTTCTTTCTCCAAAATTCCCTTCCAGGCACAGCCGTGGCCAGCGCGTGCCCTGCACCGCACTGCACCATCACAGGGAGCCGGGCTGCCTCGCTGCGGGAGGTGGGTGCTGCTGTGCCAGGCTGGGGATCCTCTGCCCTCCTGCTCCACCAGCACCCCAGTTGCTACCTGTGTCCCTGCACCCACCAGCCCCTTTCCCAGCCCTCCCAAGGATTCCCATGAGTATGAGGGACACAAGGGGATGTGCAAAGGCAATGGAGGGTGGTGGTGCACGTGGGTGCATGTGTTGCCCAGGCTTGAGGTGAGCAGAGCACGGTTGGAGCATGGGGAACAAGTGATGTTACTGGGGTAGTGGGAGTGTGGCCAAGGGAAGGTGTCGGGCTGTTCTCCATGTATCCTGACCCACAGGTCCCATCCTTTCCTCCCGCAGGTCTCTGGAGCTGTGCTGGTCTCCGGGATGGTTCAGCTGGCACTGGCAGTGTCTGGCGTGTGCGGGTGGGCAGCCCGGCACTGTGGGCCCATGGTCCTGGCCCCCAGCCTCTCCATCATCGGGCTGTCTGCATACAAGGAAGCTGCTTTCTTCTGCTCCACTAACTGGGGGGTAGCACTGCTGTACGTGAGCCCGGGGGTCATGCTGGTGTGCAGCCCCCTGGGCTTCCCTTTGCCATGGGCACGGGAACAGAGCATTCCTGTGGTGCATGGCGTGCATTTGGGACCCCATCTCTGTGATGCTCTGTGATGACCTGTGCTCCCTCTCCTAGGCTCATGCTCCTCACTGTCACCTTCTCCCAGCACCTGGGGTCCTGCCGCTTGCCCTTCTGTGCCCGGCCCCAGGCTCTGGGCAGCTCTACAGAGCCGTCCGTCCCCACCCTGCGCACATTCTCGGTACTGTGGCTTGTCTGTCTCTGCTCCCCCTGCTGCACCCAGGCTTTTCTCTGAGCCTGGCTCTTTGGTGTGGGGCTAGGTGGGACCTGGTAGCCCTGGAGCAGAGCTGGGTGCTAGAAGCAAAGGCAGGGGTGAGAAGTCCTGGGGGAGCTGCCAGGGTATGGGTGCTGCTGGGGGAGTGCAGGGGATCTGCACTCAAGGGTGCTGGAGCAGCATACCCTGGGATGCTCCCTGAAGTGGTAAGGGGAGATGTGGCAGGGGGCAAAACCCTGGGAGAGATGATTGTTGTTTGGGGCATAGCAGACAGGGAGCTGGCCAGGTGAGGAAGGTCCTCTGCTGAGGTTTCCCTTACTGCCTTGCAGGTACTGCTCCCATTTGCTGGTGTTTGCATCTTCTGTGCCATCCTCAGCCACCTCCATGTCCCCTGGGAATCGGTGGACC
>NW_010338317.1:5008-8338 GCF_000700745.2 Antrostomus carolinensis
TTCCCTACGCAGGTGGGGGGTGGCAGGGCTGGGTGCAGCCATCTGCCTTCAGCAAGGGCCCGTGTCACCTGTCCCCTCTCCCTCCGCTGCAGGCGAGTGGAGGTGGCCGCTGCTCACCCTCCGGGCGCTGGCAGTGGGCATCGCCATGGCCGTTGGTTGCAGCATGAACTCCGTGGGCTGCTATGTGCTGTGTGGGCGGCTGCTGCGAGTCCCCCAGCTGCCCCCCCAAGCCTGCAACCGGGGTCTCTGCATGGAAGGGCTGGGCAGCCTCCTGGCAGGGCTGCTGGGCAGCCCGGGGGGCACGGCTGCCCGCATCGGCCACGCGCCAATGCCTGTGCCACCAGCCTCACACAGGTACGCCCGGGATGGGGGGAGGAAGGTCGGCACGGGATGGGGGGGCAATGGGGAAGGAGGTGTGGGCGACCTGTAGTGCCCAGGCTGTTACTGAACCAGCGCTGGGAAAGGCAGGGCTGTATGGCCCTATGAGAGGGACAGAATTGGGGGTGACACTCCCCGTCCTCACTTTCCCGTCCTCCTTTCCACCAGGCTGGCTCTCGCTTCTCGGTGCAAGTAAGTGCGTTGGCGTGCGTGGTGCTGGGCATGTCCCCGAGGCTGGCAGGGCTCCTCACCCGCATCCCACTGGCAGTTCATGGTGGGTATCCTGCCCTTCCCCTGCATCACAGTGCCTGCAGCCTGCCCAGTGCTGCCTGACTCCTGTCCCTCGCAGGGGGGGTGCTCTGTGTCACCTACGCCGTGGCCGTGGGCACGGGGATCTCCTACTTCCAGTATGCAGACATCGACTCCGGGAGGAACATCTTCATCGTTGGCTTCACCATGTTCATGGCCCTGCTGGTGCCACGGTGGTTCAGTGCGGCTCCAGCTCACCTCGCCACAGGTAGTGGGGATGGTCTCTGGGCAAAGCAAAGCCTCCAGGCCTGTGACAAGGTGGCCACATGTCTCTGATGTCCTGAGAGGCTGGGGCTGTTCATGGCAGCAGGCAGCCCCCTCTCCAACTCCTGGATTGGCTGCAGCAGCTCCTGCCCCTTCCCTGATGCTGGGCTGGGACATCCTCAGTGATTCTGGCACTGTCCCCGCAGGCTGGGTGCCCCTGGACCTCCTCTTCCTCTCCCTGCTCATGGTGCCTGTCTTCTTAACTGGCTTCTTATCATTTTTCCTGGAGAACACGGTCTCAGGTGAGGGGATGCTACAGCACATCTGCATGAGCACTTGCTCTGAGGACTGCATCTGGCCATGGGACCATCCCTGAACCACTGGCTCTGCCTCCTGCCAGCCCTGCTGGTGGTCCTGGGGCTGGGATGGGTTGGGAGGGTGAAGCTGGAGGAAGGGGGCTCCCATCTCACTGCCCACTGCCCTGGTTGCAGGAACCCTGGAGGAGCGAGGGCTGCTCTCCAACCTGGTGCTGCGGAAAGCTGGGGCAGGCGATTGTCACCCCCGTGGAGAGAGGGGCAAAGCCAGCCAGGAGTATGGGCTCCCCTCTGGGCTGAGGAGACTGCTGCCATCCTCCTGCAAAGCATTCCCCTGCTGCTTCCTCTGCCCGGGGAGCGAGGAAGATGAGGAGAAGGAGGAGGAAGAGGAGGAGGAGAGCAGCCATGTCCCCAAGGAGGCGACCACTGCCCCTGGGGAAGGGACACACCTGCTTCCCCAAACCCGGCCTGGGGGAGCAGCAGCTGGCCAGGAGGCTGAGTGAGACGGAGATGCCCACATGGCATGCTGTGGCATGACCCTGCAGCATGGGGACACCTCACAGGGGACTGGGGCTGCCCCCAAGGCAGCTTGAGAGCCACTTTGCTCCTCATTTCTGAAGCCCACATGGACTGGAGGGACCTGCACTTGCAAACTCCCAGCACAAACCTCATTTCCCTGCTTGGGAGTGAGCTATAAAAACCTTCAACCACTTTTGCCCTTTCCAGGGGTTTCCTTTCCAGCCAGAATTTGCCTGGGCGATGCTAGCCCACCCTCCCTTGGTGTCATGAGGACTGTGACCGTGGAGGGCATGTCCACCTGGTGTCACTGCAGCTAGGGATGTGGATGTCCCTAACACTCACTGTCACCCTGTGGATGTGGCTGGGGAAGGGCTCAGTGCTTTGGCCAGCCCCAGAGGGCTGGCACCCCAGGCTCTGCTCACCCGCTGGCACAGTGCTTGGGAAGGGCTGGCTCTCCCTCTTCTCCCTGCCTTGTCCCAGCTCTGCCCATGGCACCAGATGTAGCTAATGCCCCACCTCTGGCACACCAGGATGCCCCAGGCTGGGGGTGCAGCTCAGCTCAGTACCCCAAAACAGTGACCCCTCTTTCACCTGCAGCAGGTTGCTCCCAGGAGCACTCGCCGCTTAACTGCCCATCAGGTATTGCTCTTGCTGCTAAACCATTCAGAAGTGGATTTCTCTGGGGAAGCAAACATTGCCTTTGACCCCCGTGATTATCTCTGTGCCTGGGCTGGTTTTCTGCTGCCAGCTTGTTACGCTGCCTGCAGCAGAGTCTGCGCCAACCCCGCTCACTGCTCCAGCTTTTACAGCAGATCAGAGTCCGCAGGCAGGGCCTTGCACTCCCAGTGCTGCTCTCACCAGTCTGAACTGGCCTAGTCCTGGGCTAGGAAAGGCTGAGGCTTTGCAGCCCTTGGCTGGTGCAAGCTCGAAAGAAAGATGGACTTGGGCTGGGAGGAAGATGGAGCTGGTCCACGGGAGTGACATGCTCAGGCTCAACCACAGCTCCAGGTTGTGGCTACCCCCTCCACAATGTCCCAAGGAGCCTCCTGATGCCCAGGAACACCCAAAGGTGGCTACAGGGTGGAAGGGATGTGGTGCCACTGTGTGTGCAGGTCCCCAAGGGTGAGCCCTCTTTTCCCAGATGCTTGTGATCCCCACAGCTGGGCTCTGTGCACCCAGTGGGCATGGGGTGCACCGCACAGCCTGCCCTCACCCAGTCAGCACCCTGCCCAGCACCCCACCTGGGCCCTGTACCCCAACCTGGCCCTGCACCCCAGCTGTGCCCAAAGCCTGGGAGGGTCCTACACCCCATCCTCTCCTGCACCCTAACCTGGCCATGCAATCAAATCTGCCCTGTACCCCAAAGCCCCTGCCTGCTCCCACCTCCCCTGGCACCCCTGTGGGATGCAAACCCGCGGGGATGGCCACCCTCCCCTGGCCCCACCCCGAGGGCAGCTGTGGCCTGCAGGGTAGGGAGAGGGGGTGGCAGGGGTGTGAATAGGGGGCAAATGGGGGACTCAGGGGCAGTGCATGGGTGTGAGGGGGCAGTTTGTGGGTGCAGGGTGGATGGCCTCAGTGCACGGGGTGCAGGTGGGGGATCACAGCC
>NW_010338318.1:0-522 GCF_000700745.2 Antrostomus carolinensis
AACCCCTTCAGTACCAGCTCAGCCCTGCAACGCTCACCGACTCTCCCCAAGGGCTCTTACCAGTTTGACCCCAATAACTTTGACTCCGTGGATCCCTTTAAGCCCACCAAGACCCTCGCCAGCTCCACCGCCGACTCCTGCCCCACTGCTGATAACAGCCTCAGTCTCAGTCGCTGGAGGTGCAGGATGATCTCGGGAAAGGCAGAGACTCCCCGAAGAAGCCCAAGTCGCGCCTGATAACGTGAGTGGAAGGGGTTGCCCAGGGCAGTGGTGGAGTCCCCATCCCTGGAGGGATTGAGGAGTCGTGTAGACATAGTGCTGAGGGACATGGGTTAGTGGGGACTGGTCAGTGTTGGGTTCATGGTTGGACTCGATGATCTTAAAGGGCTTTTCCAATCCAGGCCATTCTGTGATTCTGTGTGAGTGCTGGTGCGTGGGCCAGCGGTGGTGCTGGTGGTACTGGTGGTGCTGGTGCTCCTGCCCTGCGCCTGCTAAGCAAGCCCCAAATACCGACCTGCACCT
>NW_010338318.1:580-3363 GCF_000700745.2 Antrostomus carolinensis
CACTCCAGTGGCTCGGGAGCAGATGGGAGGAGAGGGACGGGTGTCCCAGAGCTGTGCTGGTGCCCCAGATCCCAGACAGAGCAGGGAGGGCTGGATCAGGACCTACTTCACAGGATCATCCCTTTGGAAATCCTGAGGGGATCCAGCTCGTGGGGTCGAGGTTCAGGTGCTGTAGGGTCATGGACTCGGAGCAAACTCACAGCCTGAGCCCGCGGGATTGCCGGGCACAGACGGGGTTTGTGGGTCTGGTTAATTGGGTGCTGCTGGGATGTTTTGTGAGCTGCCACTGGATTTCCTTTTCTGTGACAGGGGAAGAGAATAGAGGTTAAACAGGTTGGTTGTTGCTTTTCTCACATCTACAGCGGCGGCAGGGAGCTGCTTGTGCCTTGCTGAACTATTTAAGTGCATATTTAATTCCTGAACTGTGCTATTTAAAAACCCCATGTGAATGGTGATGTTTCCTAGATCCTCCTGGGAATGCAGACAGCATTACCCTCCTCCTCTGGGAACAGGTTTAATGGCTAAACCTTGCTATTTTCTTGGTATTTCACCTGCTGTAGCACAAATGTCCTGCAACCTGTGTCAGGGCTGTGCTGAAGTCTCAGCCGGATGTTTCAGAGAGCTGCTGCTGAGCCGGGCGAGGGAGGCAGAGGGGATATTGCACAAGGGAATAATTGCCCAGCCAATTTTGGGTCCTTCCATTATGTTTTGTGATTGCACTTAACATGGGTAATTGGAACCTGTTGCAGGATTAAGCAGAAAATCAGCTTAAAAGGGCAAATTCTGGGAGCACAGAGTTCATGGCTGGTTTGACAGCAAAACCAGAACAAGCCGGCACTCTGTGAACTAATTCTCTGGTGGGAAAACTAGAGAGTGGGCTTTTACAGAGAGAGCAGACGAAACTTAGCAGACTAAAATAAGGGTGTGTTGGAGGTTTTTCTCTTGGAAATACTTTGCAGAGCGTTGATACAAATATTTTAAGAGTCAGCGTTCCCACGTGTGCCCGCGGGCGAGCGGGAGCTGGCAGTGAGGGGAAGCAGCGGGGAATTTTCAGGCTCCCTCTCCATCACCTCGGAGCAGCACGGGCTGCTCCAGGCACTCGCCTCCCCTGGCAGCAGGATTTGTGGTTGAATCTCATCCTGCTGCCGTGAATAGCAAATGCAAAGTCAGAGCAGCTTTTATCTGTGTGTTCCTTGCAAAAAAACAGAGCTGGGCAGCTCGCTGTGCTTCTCCGGGTGAGAGTCAATATCCAGGTCTTTTCACACGCTCTTCTTCTCTCCATCTGTCTGTCTCTCTCCCTGTCTGTGCTTTGGGGCATCAGGACTACTGAGCAAGTGAAATTTCTCTGTTTTCTGTTGTAAGTACTCTCTTCTCTATTTCTTTCTTCTTTTCCTTTGCTGGTTTTGTCCTCTCTCTCTCTCTGGGTGTGTGCTGGCCCCACTCATGTCCACGGCATGCAGGCTCCTTCTTGCCCTTTGACTCGTGCTCTCGGCTGGGTTGTGTCCCGCACCGCTCGGGCCAGATCCCCGGGGTGGAGAGTGCCGGGAGGAGAGGAGAAGAGAGGAGAACCGCACCGGAGGCGTGTGCCCGCGCTTGCTCTCGCCGCATGCCCACCCGCAATGCCTTTCAGTGATGTACAGATCCTCAAAACCAGCGTGTTGACTAATGCAGGGGGAGCAGGGCTCTGTGCCACCCAGGTCCTGCAGAGATGGGTAGATTTTAGCCCTGATGATCAGGATGTCTTTCACCCCCTCCGTGCAGAACCACCGGGCAGGCAGCTGTGATGGAGGGGCAGGGTGGGAAGCATCACCCAGGATGTCAGGGGGATGTCTCCTCTGGCTCTGGGACTGTCGGTCTTAGGGGAGCTTTGCCATCCCAGCTCACTCCAAACAGGGCTCTCTTTGCATCTTTGGTGGCTGCCAGAGCTGATCTGCTCATGGCTCTGCCCTGGAGCATCCCTCCTGTGCCCGAAGCCGGGGTGGTCCAGCTGGTCTGTGAGTTCCTGGTCAGGTTAGAAAGCACAGCTCAAGTAAAGCCGCCTTTGTGCTTTGCCCTGTGACCTGTGCTGTGCCCTGGCATGAGCAGCCCCGCAGTGGGACACCAGTGAAATATCGAGTGCCCTGGGCTGTGCCCCTGCCCAGGGCTCACTGCTGCCCTGCGCTTCCATCCCGCGAGCAGGAGGGACCGGGATCACCCCCATGGAGGCTCCCAGTGATGCTCTGATGCTCCGTGTCTCTTGCAGCTTGTCAGCCCCCCTGGACCCTCTGGGCTCTGCTTGCTGCAAGGGGACTCAGAGGAAGGAGCTTGCTGGGCTTAGTTCCTGATATTATGTCACCTGTCCCAAGGCCCTTCTTGTCCACTTAGTGCCACCTACACGAGCTACAGTAGAGCTGGGCTCGAGCGCTGACATCAGCCAAGAACCGATCTGCCTGTTCCAGCGCGATGCTGAGCGGTGAATTTCTGTCTCTTAAGGCAGCACCCACAGCCCGGGGGGTCTCCCCTGCATCGGGCAGGGCTGCCCCCCTTTGGGTGAATCCAGCTGTGAACGCCAGTGATGGGTGGACTCAATGATCTCAAAGGTCTTTTCCAACTGAACGATTCTATGACCCGACACGGGCGGCTCTGCCTGTCCCTGCTGTGGGGCAGAGCTGGGCATCTGCCTCGGCTGTCTTCTCCCCATCCCCTTGAATTACAGAGCTGTTGGGTGGGGTGATCAAACCAGCAACCAGATGAGGAGATAACCTGACCCCAGGAGAGGGTGCAGAGCAGAGGGGTGGGTAAGG
>NW_010338318.1:3390-7383 GCF_000700745.2 Antrostomus carolinensis
GGTAAGGACACAGCGAGCTGCCCTTTAGCTGCTCACATCAGGGCACGATGGAGAGAAACAGTCATGAGTGATTGTTCATTCTGACCCGGGTGTGCATGTGAGTGTGCAAATCAAATTGCCTTCTGCTGTGCCACGTCACTCGTCGTTCTCCGCTGGCACATGTGTGTGATGGGCCGGGCAGGCTGGAGAGAGGCAGGGGGGTGATTTTTTAGATTGAGGGACATCTCACTGCAAACCTGCTGGAGCCACTGCCTGCATCCCTGCAGCGGGGAGGGCTGAGTCTGGAGGTGGAGATCCCTCCCCGCTTATCCACAGTGACTGTCACACTCCAGCTTAGTGACTCCCTGACTTCTGGGTGGCTCAGGCGTGGCAGTGAGCCAGGGGAGATGGCTGAACGTGGAGTGAGAAGGAGATTGAGGGACATCTCACTGCAAACCTGCTGGAGCCACTGCCTGCATCCCTGCAGCGGGGAGTGCTGAGTCTGGAGGTGGAGATCCCTCCCCGCTTATCCACAGTGACTGTCACACTCCAGCTTAGTGACTCCCTGACTTCTGGGTGGCTCAGGCGTGGCAGTGAGCCAGGGGAGATGGCTGAACGTGGAGTGAGAAGGTGGTGAGATGCAGGAGGAGAGCTTGTGCTCTCCATCATGTGCCAGGGGCAAGTGCTGTGATACGTGTCACCTCATTGGTGACTCCCTCAGCCCCCGTGGGCTTTGTTGACACAGACCCAGTGCTGTTGGTCCACAACTGTCCCTCCACTGCCTCGAGGTGATGCCCAGCGTGTTGGGATGCGGCTGCACCTGCACCCTGCCCTGTCCAGCTCCAGGATGATGCTTTTTGAGGAACACGGGACAAATTCTCAGGAGAGCTGCCTCGCTGGAGAGCATCCAGCCACAAGACCACCCGCAAGAGCAACCTGAGCTGAACCTTCTCCCACCCACGAGACCTGGGGACAGTGCTTGCATCTGGCAGAGAGAGCATTCAAGGCAGGCTGGGTTATCCTGGTGCCCTCCCGCTCGCAGAGCAGAACTCTCTGACCAGCAGCCCTCTGACCTGGCCAGGCGGGTCTGACTCATGTGGGAGACACGTGGATGCTGCAGAGATGTCCCAGACAAACCTCCAGCTGCAGGGACAGGGCATGGGACAGCCTGGAAATGGTTCCTTCCTGCAGAAAATCAGCGTGTGCTCAGACCTCGGGATGCTGTCACGCTGGACACGCAGGGCGAGGGTGCAGCAAGGGAAATCTTTCTTCACCGGCTCCTCGGCAATTGCTTCTCTCGCCGTCAGCACCTCGGGGTCCTTTCTCTGGTCCATACCTTCAACAGGAATAAACACCTCAAAGACAAACCCAACAGCTTTGTGGTCATGTGTTTTGTTTGCTTCTTCCTTCTGTTTGTTCCAGATCTTGCTCTGCCTCGATATTTCACTGGTGAGTGGGGTTGCTGGCACGCGGCGGGTGCAACGCTGGCGCTGGGGCTGCCTCCCCTTGCTTGGGCTGTCTGGCACACACCTCCCCTAATCCTCCCCATGCAGCCCCCTCGTGTACCCCAGTCTCAGCCCCCACTTCTCTCCTCTGCAGGAGCGGCTGCAAGGTGAAGCCCTACGAGACGCAGCCCCTGGTCCTGGATGTTTGTGCCCAGGTAGGTGGCATTGGCTCTGGGAGCTGATGGCTGGGCACGGGGTGATCAGATGGTGGCAGGGGGAGAGTGGGGCTGGCTGGGCTTTGGGCTGGGGGGATCTGCCCCATGGGCAGGGAGGGAGGAGAGCTCTGCTGGGTGCTCACCCTGAGGTGAGCATGTCCTCGGGGGGGGGTTCCTGGCCAGGAAACTCTCTGCTTAACACGTGGTTCATTAGGGACCGTGTGTGTGCTGTGTCTGAGCCCTGTCCCCAGCGTGGGTCAGAGCAAAGCACCGAGCTCTGCGGCTGGGTTAGTGGATTTTGCTTGTTAATTACTTCTGTCCCTGGCACTTTGTGTTTCCTGCTGCCAAAACCTGCCCAGGAGCTGGTGGGGAGCAGCTTGTTGGTGCGTGCTAAACCTCCCATGGGCTGCCCGGGCCCCCTGACTGCCTGATCCCCACGGATTAGCTCAGTCCTGCTTAACCTCGTGCCTTGATCCTGCAGGATGAAGAAGCATTGATCTCGGAAATGCCAGATATTGCAAATCGGGATGGACATGCCACCGATGAGGAGAAGCTGGCCTCCACCAGCTCCGCACAGAAACCGGCTGGGCTGGAGAAGAAGAGCGAGCCAGAAGATGACCTGGAGTACTTCGAGTGCTCGAACGTTCCCGTGCCAGCGGTGAAGCACGGCGTGGACACAGGTGAGGATGGTCCCTGCTGCTGCTGGCTCTGGGGATGTGCCGTGCCTGCACCCAGGTGATCTCCACAGCCCCTGGCAGTGAAGTGCTGCTGCTGAGGCAGCTTCATCACAGTTTATTTACACTGACGGGGCTAAAGGCTGGGGCAAGATAAGAAACCTCCGGTTGCTTATCTGTGCTGATCCATTATGGAAAAATCATGGTACAGGCTGTCTCTAGACTCTCCTGGCACAGAGAACTCTCCACATGGTGCCCATGGCACAGTGGAAGGGCATGGCTGGGGCTGGTGAGGCTCCTGCCCACAGCACACGCTGTCCCACAGCCGGGCAGAGAGTGTCCTCCTGAAACCAGTGCTCACTGGAGAGCCAGGGACTGAGCTGAGCCATCACATGCCGATGAGCTGGGATGCTCCCGATGCACACAGCCCTCCTGGGCTGCTCCTGCTCAAAGCCCGTGCCCGGAGCAGAGCAGTTGGGACTGGGTGACCCAGCACAAGGGCTGTGGGTGATGGAGATCTCCATGTCAGCACAGAAGACCTCCACTAACGCTCTTGGTGGCATTTTGCTGCCAGACTCCTATGTAATTATCCTCGCTGACCAATCCATTAAAAACTAATTAAAAGCCAGGCAACATGACATCAAGTCAATAGTAATGTTGGAGGTGGAAACAGGAGGAATCCCCACATGGAGGGTTTGCAGCTCTCCCCTGAGCGGGTGCTCATTAATCACTCCTCCTGAATGCCGTGTGGAGCTGCCGGCGCTGGGGAGAGGAAAACAGCCCTTCGTCCCAAGGGAGGGAAAATGGGAAGGTGAGCAGGGAGGCTGGGAGGTTTTGTTCATTGCTGCTCATCTCGGAGGGCTGGGCAGGGCTGTGCAGGCTCAGCGTGGGCTGTGGGGACGGTGCTGTGAGCTGTGGCAGGCGGCTGCTGACCGGGGCGCAGGGCAAAATGGGGGGAAACACGAGGAAATCTGCAGTCCCCACCGTTATGTTGCCGCCTTCTTTTCCCAGCTGGGCTCTAGCAATCCTTTTTTTTCTCTGCCCAGTTAACACATGAATAACCAACGTGTTATCACAGTTGTTTGAATGAGGCTCATGTTATCTCCCATGCTGTGTGGGATGGCAGGGTGTCCTGCATGCTGCAGGTGGGAGGGGCAGCTTTTCTCGTCTCTCCTGCAAGATGACCCCGTGCATCTTCATTTCTCCTCCTCATCCCTGCGGGCCTGGGGAACAGCTGGTGTGGGTGGCAGCTGTGGGGACATGGGCACAGGTTGAACTGCCACCAGAGGGGAGTGTTGGTTTCCAGTCCAGGATGTGCAGGAGAAGAGGCTGTCAGGGATGCAGGATGTGTCATCCCTGCAAGGGCAGGAGCTGGGACAGGGATGCAGGATGTGTCATCCCTGCAAGGGCAGGAGCTGGGACAAAAGAAACCTTTTGGGAAGGGAAGCTCGGGGGGTGTAGAGACTGAGGGGTACCCCTCTGCATCCCAGCAAATCTGTGTGTGCTGCCAGGGGCTTGTTTCCAGGTAGCTAAAAGGTTGTATTTCCTTGTCTGTAGGGTTTGAAAAGGAGATCTCCAAGCAGATGGAAAAGGATGGGCCTGGCATCTTCCCCGTGAGTGCCTCTTGCTTTCTCCTCCCTTCCTCGCAGGGAGGCTCAGAGTGGCTGGGCCGGTTGGGGG
>NW_010338318.1:7403-7776 GCF_000700745.2 Antrostomus carolinensis
TGGGGGGCGTATCCCCCTGCCCCCCGGGGCAGGGGGGGGGGGGGGGGAAACTGCAGCAATCGCTGCTGATCCCAGCGGTGCTACCAAAACCCTGTCTGAAATGAGTTTCTTTGGGAGATAAATTCTTGAAAAGCCCACGCAGGGTCTTGATCCCAATAGTGGTGGTTTGCTGGTGGGTCAGGGGGAGCCTGGCAGAGGATGGGTCCCACCCAGATGGGTGCTGCTGCTCGTGGGAGATGCTGGGATGGAGAGGGGCTGGTGGGGAGCCAGGGCTGCGGGCGTGGGAGGGCGAGGAGAGCAAAGGCTGCATCTGGAAGTGGCTGAATGACAGCGAAAGGGCAGAGGAGATCACGGGAAGGGACGAGTGGCAGGG
>NW_010338318.1:7834-12604 GCF_000700745.2 Antrostomus carolinensis
ACTGACAGCAGAGACAAGAGGATTAATCAGAAGAGCCCTGGCTCTGCAGCCACCAGTGATCCTGGCACATCTCCATGGGCCACCTCCGATGTGCCCCAAGATCCCTCCACTGCTGGGGGTTCCCGTGCCAGCTTAGCCACCCCTGTCCAAAGCTGCTGGAGGTGACAAACAGACGACAATGAGATTAGCAACATCAGCAAAACGAGCTTGTCAGGGACAGATTGAACTGTGCTAAGCCCCACAAGGACACAGGGCAAAGTGACCATTTTGTTTGGTGCTGGGGACAGCGTGGGTGGACTCTGCTCCCGCAGACGAGCCGGGGTCATCCCCAAACCCCAGTGTGGGAGGATTTGCCATGGGGCAGCAGTACCCTCAGGTGTTCAGGTGTGCTCTGCTTTAGGGAGATGCTCTGGAGGCTGCTGCCAAAAATCACACAGGGCTGAACCTGCCCAGACCCAAACCACCACCCGGGGGTGGCTCTGGGGTGGCTCCTGCCACCGGCCATCGCTCACCCGCTGCTGCCTGAAAGCCGTGAAGGGCTCTGTCAGGCTTGAACCTGAGCAGCCATCAAAGAGCAGGGAGGAGGCGAGGGAGGGAAGTGCTTCAGTGCTCTGGATTCCAAATCACAGCTAAAGCAGGCTGCCTGCTCCCAGCACTTCTCTATTTATGGCCTGGCAGCTGGTTCCCAAGGAGATGGCTGCTGGGGGCTGTCACTTCGGCTGGGATGATGAAAGGAGGAACAGGCGGTGGTGTAAGCCTGAGATTGAAGGAATGCTTTTCTGGAGGCCTTTCAGGCTGCAGGACCCCTGAGGGAAGGGATGGGGCCGGCATCCAGGCAGGACCACTCTGGGGGTCATGGGGCCAAGCTCTCCCCCAGTTTATTCCCTGTGGCTGCAGCACTGAGGGGAGAGAGCAGAGAGCAAAGGGGGTACAACCCCCTCAGCCCTTGTAGGAACACCCATAATGGAAACAGGAGGGTGCTGGGAGCCCTGCATCAGTGTCTCCGGTTTTGGAGACCTACAGACAGCTGGGGCTGTGTGGGGTGAGCAGGGCTGTCCCTCAGGAAGGGGATGGGGAGCAGCCCCCAAGCTGGGTCAGCTGGATCCTGCTCAGCAGAGGGGTGAAGGCTGCTTCCCCCGCCAGCTCCTGTCTGCTGCTCTCCCCAAATGCATGGCCCAGCAAACATCCCTGCAGCTCCAAGGGACATTTGGATGCATTGGCTGCAGCAATGTGATGGGGACATGAGCCCCAGACCCTCAAGACCCCGGCGTGGGGCTCACAGTCAGTGAAGATCCTCTGGGCTGGAGAGAGTTTAAAGCCAACCATGGGGCAAGCGAAGTGCTGTCAGGTGTGAGCACATCTCTGCTCAGAGCTGGGTCTTCTCCTTCTACAATGGTCCCCGCTGGGTCTCCCCTTGGGGATGTCAAGCCTTGGGCAGCCCATGGGTGAGCATCCCACAGCACAGCCCCAGCTCCCAGCAAGGGACTGGGCAGAACATCCACCAAAATCCCAGCGTGGGCTCTGCCAGGTGCCTCTGACACGGGGCTCTGAGCTGTCGGTGTGTACGGAGGTTCAGAGCCTGAACAGAGGCTGGTAAAATGGGGAAGAACACCCCAAACGGGGGAGATGGGGTGAAAATAAAACCCACGCAGCATCCCAGCTGGGTGTTTCCCCCCAGGGCAATCCCGGGCTGTGCTCCATGGACAAGTCCCCTGCAACCATCACCAGCACAAGCCGGAGCGAGAGTCCCCTGGACGGCATCTGCCTGAGCGAAGCCGAGAAGGCGGCTGTGCTGACACTCATCAGGGAGGAGGTAACAGCTGGGGACCCCCTTCTCCCTGGGTGCACCCCAACATGGCAACCACCCCTTGCTGGACCCCATCCTGGCTGCTGCTCTGCCCAGGGGGGGTCTGGTCCCTGTGCGTCACACGGGTGGGGCAGTGATGGAGACCACCCAGAGCACGTCCCAAGGGTCCTGTGTCTGCTGCAACCTAGATAATCACAAAGGAGATTGAAGCAAACGAGTGGAAGAAGAAATATGAAGAGAGCCGCCAGGAAGTCCTAGAGATGAGGTAAAAGCCTCCTCCTCACCCCAGCGATGTGGCTCGGCATCATCAGGGTGGGACATGTTAGGAGACACGTGCTCCTTGTGCCAGTGTCTGTCACAGGAATCACATCCCATGGGCTGTGCTGGCCCGAGCGGCAGCAGCTGGAGGGGGATCTGGGTGTAGGGTGGTGGGGATGGGCATTGGGGCTCTGCAGACCCGCAGCTGCCTCAGGAAGGGGTGGCCCTGGGGCAGTTTGCTGGCAGCAGAGCTGTAGGTGTGTGTCTGCAAAAAACTGCTGCCTCCTACCTGCTTTTTTTTCTCCCTTCCTTCTAGGAAAATCGTGGCTGAGTATGAGAAGACCATTGCCCAGATGATAGGTGAGGTGCTGTCACCTGGCCGGGCACATGGGGTGGGGAGTGGCTGCTGCAGCCGTCCCTGCTCACTCACTGTGTCCCCACTGCTTATTCTCCATCACAGAGGATGAGCAGAGGACCAACATGACATCTCAGAAGAACCTGCAGCAGCTCACGATGGAAAAGGAGCAGGCTTTGGCAGACCTGAACTCAGTGGAGAGGTCCCTGTCCGATCTCTTCAGGAGATATGAAAACCTGAAGGGCGTCCTGGAAGGCTTCAAGAAGGTCCTTACCTTGGTTTCCTCTTTCTCCCTGGCAGCATTGTCCCCCTCATCCCGTGCAGCCAGGAGATGCCATTGCGGGGAGCCTGGTTCTCTGGCTCTTCTCCACACTCCCCCTGCGCTCTCCTGCCGAGCTGCCGGCAGCGGAGCATCGTGCCCTGGAAGCTGGGTCTATTTAAAGCTCTTTTCTTTTACGATCAGAACAGGATCTGTCATCCCACCAGAGCAACATCTCTCTGCTCAGCAGATGGATGTACCTTTTTTTCTTTCTCCCCCCCAGAATGAAGAAGCTCTGAAGAAGTGTGCTCAAGATTATTTAAACCGGGTCAAGCAAGAAGAGCAGCGGTATCAGGCCCTGAAAGTCCACGCAGAAGAAAAATTAGACAAGTAAGGTCATGCACAAGACCTCTGGGTGTGCTGAGGAGCTTCCTGGGTGCTTACAGACCTTGTAGGGCAGTGTCTCTGCTTGGCTTTCCTGAGGTTGGAAAGCAGGAGCTTACTGATGTCAAAAGCTGCCTTTTACAACCTCAAGCTCAAGTGAGTTGAAGTGGCTGTTAAATAAGCAGCCCACATCCCTGAGTGGATTCTCTGCTCTCTGCTTAGTTGTTTTTTTAATGGAGAAACTGAGGCTCACGGTCTATTTCCAGTCACTTAACAAGTTCCCATGTTTCAGAGGGCTCCTGTTAGTGAAGGGGTCATGCAGCTTCCGAGGCTCAGGTGATGAGCAGCAGCTCACCAACATGAGTGGGGTGGGTGAGGAGCAGCTTTAGCTTCTCTCTGAGAAAGCAGTGTTTCCATACAAGAGTCTGGAGGAGCTGAATTAACCCAGTTCCCTGCAGGTTTTCCATGTGGGAAAACCACCTCCAAGGCAGCCAGGCAAGCAGGAGCCGGGCTCTGATGATGCCACATGGTCCGACATTGTGCTGCCATGCTCCTGCCAGCACCCAGTTGTGACCACTGTCCCCTTCTCTCCACACCCCATGGCAGAGCCAACGAGGAGATCGCCCAGGTGCGCACCAAGGCCAAAGCGGAGAGCGCGGCACTGCACGCCGGGCTGCGCAAGGAGCAGATGAAGGTGGAGTCCCTGGAGAGAGCCCTCCAGCAGAAGGTGAGGAACCTGCCCTGCCCTCTGCGAGCCCCTCAGCTTGGCTCCACATTTCCATTTTGCTGCCCTGAGCATCGTGTCAGTGCTGGAGGTGTCCTTCGAATTTTTGGTCCAAAATGTGTTTTGTCTTTTGGTTTTTTTTGTTTGGTTGGGGTTTTTTTTTTGTTTGGTTGGGGTTTTTTTTTTGTTTGGTTGGGGTTTTTTTTGTTTGGTTGGGTTTTTTTTGTTTGGTTGGGGTTTTTTTTTGGTTTGGTTGGGTTTTTTTGTGGTTTGTTTTGTTTTGTTTGCTTTTTTGTTTGCTTATTTAAGCCTATGACCATGTCCTCTCACAAGGAAGGAGGTGCAGCTCTGCCCAGGCGTGGGCACAGCTTGTCTTGGAGCACGGGCAGAGCTCGCTCACGTGTGCTCACTGGCAGATGTGTGGGCTGCAGCTGGGGATCTGCCGGGGATGAGGAGGGGTGAGCCCAGGGGTCCCTGCAGCACCTGGATGCTGCATGGAGGAGGTTTTACAGGGGCAAGTGTAGGAGCCGGCTGCCCCTTCCTGTGCTGGCTTGGTGACCTGGGTGTTATCCCCATCTGTGCCACTGTGGTGTCCTCAAGAACTGCTTTTCCTGCAGAACCAGGAGATTGAGGAGCTGACCAAGATCTGTGACGAGCTGATAGCGAAGCTGGGAAAGACAGACTGAGCCTCACCACCCCTCCTCCAGCACTCTGCACTTGGCCGCTTTTCTCGTAACGTCAAGCACCTTCTCTTCTCACCCAGGAAAACCCCAGCAGAGGAGCAGACACATCCAGCTGCCTCCTCCCCTTGGCCACTGACCCCACGGCCCCGTGCAGAGCCGGTCCCCACGCTGTCCCTGTTTCCCAAGGGCTCTGGGCTGGGTTCCCTGTGGTCGGACTGGGCGAGCGTGTCCCTGGGATCAGCAGCACTGTCTGTCTGCACAGATGCCACCTCTCAGCTGGGAGGTGACACCCCGGGCTCT
>NW_010338319.1:0-1533 GCF_000700745.2 Antrostomus carolinensis
CTGGGGAAGGCAGAAAGCTCAGTAATCTGGCTGAGGTGAGGAGGAGGGGGTCACCCACACAGCTTGACGGCCACTGACGCCTTCCCGCCTCCGCGCAGCCAGCAGCCAACGGGCTGGAGGGACAGGATGGGGAAAGGGGAAATTAATAATGCAGGGAACTGGCTCTGGCCACAGGGACATGGGAGAGGTCCCTATCCCCATCCCATCCCTGTTCCATCCCCATCCCATGCCCATTCCATCCCCATCCCTATCCTATCTCATCCCATCCCTGTTCCATCCCCATCCCATCTTCATCCTCATCCCCATCCCCTTCCCAATACCCTTCTCCATCCCATCCCCTTCCCTATCCCATCTTCATCACATCCCATCTTCATTCCCATCCCCATTCCCAGCTACATCCCCATCCCGTTTCCATCCTCATCCCTTTCCTCATCCCTTTCCTCATCCCCATCACATCCCATCTTCATTCCAACCCCTTCCCCATTCCCATCCCATATCATCCCATCCCATTCTATCTCCATCCCATCCCCTTCCACTTCTCCATCCCCGTCCCATCCTATCCCATCCCCATCCCAATCACTCGTCCCCATCATGGTCCAGGTTTGCTGCCATGTCACTCCCACCTGAGCGTGGCTGCCAACAGGGACCAGGGGGTTGTGCTGGAGCAGGAGCAGGAGCAGGACACAGACACCAAAGGACATCGTGGTCCCCAAGGAGGAAAAAAAAATGCCCTGGGAGAGGAAGGGGAAGGAGAAGAAAAAGGATCCAGCAGGAAGGGAAAAGTTTAATCAGGTTTGTAAAGGGCACGATTGACAAAATCCATCCCATACTCTACTAGGCTGGGATTTACGGATTAGCCTGTGATACTTAGGTGGCTCTTTGTAATAAAATCCTGAGCTGCAGCAGCCTTGGGAAAGAGAGAAGGTGGGAGAAGTCTCCTCGCCATCCCATGATCATTTTCCCAGCGTTTCTTCCTCTTTATTTTATTTGATGTTATTTTAATCTGGGCAGCCCTGTTAATCTGGGCTTTATCTGCCTGCGGAGACGGACTGAGCTCTTTATTGGATTTTTGTCAAGAATAAATGATTCCGTTTGGGAGCTGGTGGAAAGGGTTTGGTTGGTGTTACACCAGCTAATGAATGGAACAGCCGGGGATCAATCCCTCCCTCGCAACGCGCTCAACGGGCTGCGGGAAACGTGCCCCGCACGGCGGGAGTGTGGGCACGGCAAGTACGGCACGGGCACGGTGGGTACGGTGCAGGTGTGGTGGAGATGGTGCAGGTGTGGTGGAGATGGTGCAGTTATAGTGGGTATGGTGCAGGTGTGGTGGGTATGGTGCAGGTATGGTGGAGATGGTGCAGGTATGGTGGGTATGGTGCAGGTGTGGTGGGTATGGTGCAGGTGTGGTGGGTACGGTGCAGGTATGGTGGAGCTGGTGCAGGTATGGTGGAAATGGTGCAGTTATAGTGGGTACGGTGCAGGTGTGGTGGGTATGGTGCAGTTATGGTTGAGATGGTGCAGGTGTGGTGGGTA
>NW_010338319.1:1543-1831 GCF_000700745.2 Antrostomus carolinensis
ATGGTGCAGGTACAATGGGAACAGCACAGGTATGGCAGGTTTGGTGCAGGTACAGTGGGTATGGTGCAAGCACAACAGGTACAGAGCAGGTATGGTGGGTACAGTGCAGGTATGGTGGAGATGGTGCAGGTGTGGTGGGTACGGTGCAGGTATGGTGGGTATGGTACAGGGATGGCAGATACGGTGCAGGTAGAGCAAGTATGGTGCAGGCATGGCAAGTATGATGCTGATATGGAAGGTACGGCACAGGCGTGGTGGCTACAGTGCAGGTACAGTGGGTATGGTGCA
>NW_010338319.1:1968-3175 GCF_000700745.2 Antrostomus carolinensis
AGCAGGTTTTGCACAGGTATGGTGGATATGGTGCAGTTATGGTGTGTATGGTGCAGGTCTGGCACACCCACCAGTGGGCACCTTCGCTGACCTTCCCCCCATCACCCCCACTGTGTCACAGCCAGTTCCTGGCACCCTGGATGGTTTGACACCCACCTGGAGAAGGACACACGTGGGCTCACTGCTGCCACTGGACCATGTCTTGTGTCCCTGGTGCATCCAGACGCTGCCAGCACCACCTCGCTCACCCACAACCATCCAGCCCAGGCCTCGTGGGCAGCACCAGGATCAAACCCAACCAATGAACCAGCAAAACCCACCCGGAGGTGCCGGGGAGGAGGTGGGCAGAAGGTCACCAAGTGGGAATGTCCCCGCTGGGGACAGGAGGGACAGGGCAGGAGAGGAGAGCGGAGGCGCGTTTCCCTTTCAGGCAGGATTAGAAAACCCAACACTAAAGTTCTTAATCATCTTAGCACCGACCTCATTAGGGAAATGAAATTCAGGGGGCAGGGACGTGTGGAGCAGGGTCTGTGTCCCCTCCTCACCACGATGTCACCACGATGCCCCTGTGCCTGGCTGGCAGCACGGCAGCAGGGTGTGTGGGCAGAGCCTTTGAAGAGCTGGAGATGAGTGGGTGAGTGTGTGTGTGTGTGTTAACGAGTTCTCCAGTCTCCTAATTAAGAAAATCCTTTGGGGAATGAAAATCCCTCGGCTGTCAGGTTTGTGTGGGAACACAAACAGGTCGAGCCAAGGACTTTGGGGTTGGAGGTTTCACCATCAGTACTGGCAGAGCCACCCCTGTGCCCATCCCCATCCCTGTCCCATCAGTGACACATGGAGGGGTCCACAGCCCCCAGCCCTGCCCACAGGCAGGAGACCCTGCTTTCCTGTTCAACCTGCTGTAGGGAACTGCTTTGGCAGGGGGGTTGGACTGGGTGATCTCCTGAGGTCCCTTCCAACCCCTAAGATTCTGTAATTCTGTGATTCTGACCTGGCTGCTCATTGCCATCGCAGCAGGGAAAAGGCAGGATGGGGTCCTGGGGCACCCCTGCCCGTGGGCACCCAGGCATGGGGGTGAGGAGGTGCCCAGTCCCTGCCAGGGTGCCAAGGACCCGCTGGAGAGTGCGGAGGAGACCCACAGCCCACGCTGAGGAGTGCGGTGAGTTATTGCTGCAGGAAATGGAACTGCTAATAAATCCCCAGGCAG
>NW_010338320.1:0-209 GCF_000700745.2 Antrostomus carolinensis
GAGCGGGGCGGTTACAGACCCGCGTATGAGCCGTTTTCTCTCGGCGTTTACACCCAGTGCCGGTGGGCTCACTCAAGTGACGGACCGGGACCCGACTGCTGCTGTTGCGGGAGGAATTTCCAACAATTTTACCCGTTTTTCCGTGCAGCCCGTAACCGGTGGTGCTGCGTGCGCAGAGTGAGGAGCCAGGTGAACCTCTGTGCCGGTCA
>NW_010338320.1:285-32667 GCF_000700745.2 Antrostomus carolinensis
TGTGCTTTGGCGATGACATTTATGTGTGTGGTAGCAAATAACGGAAGGCATGGGGTAGTAAACCTGAAGGAAAAATGGGTAGGGAAGCCATCATTTCACCAAAAATTGTAGTTATTCTTTAACAAGCGTGATGTGGGGTGCTTCAAGGTCCTGCATGACCGGTGACCTGCGGGAGAGTTTCCATGGCGGTTGTGGGGTTTTGCACGTTGATCCAGGTGGTACATGGTGCTTAGTGGTTGAAACTTAAAAATCTGGACTTTGAGCAGCTTTTTCAGCCCCTGCAGTCTGCAGCGTGTGGAGCAGTGAGGCTGAATGTGAACAGTGAGATGGGACGCGCGGCATGGTGAGGTTTGACAGTCTGCATACTCAAAAAATTGTGATGCTTAGAGAAAATACTGACACCCAGGACAGTGTCAAACACTGAGACTAACCTGAAGTCTTTGAGGCCAACACTGGTTTTTATCACTAACGTCACTGTTGTCAGATTAATGGAAAATATAGCAAGTTTAGTAAATTCTGCCTCGGCTCACAAAGCGTTTGCAGCATCAGACCCTTTTTGTATATATTCCACAATGTTAAAAGATTTGTATTGCTGTTTTTTAGAGTCACTACTGTGCATTGTCTTGCTCTTGTGAGGAAAAAAAAGTGCCTGTACAGTTGGAAACTTAATACTTAAATACAGCCTGAGCTTAAAACCCTTACTGGACAGATGGCTAATTTTACTGGTCTGACCTTGTCTCTTAGGGATCTAGTCCCATGATCCCTGGTTATCATAATAGCTACCATTAAGTACTTGAGGAAATTAGATAGACAGTAGTAGTGAATGAGATGGTTAGTAGCTTACATTAAAATAGTGGATACGTGAAGTTGAGGATGGAAATGTGTAAATATTTTTAAAGATTCCTCTACCCTACTCGCATATTTGTTTCCCCTATTCACAGCAGAATGACAGACATGGTGGAAATGTATTCCTGTGCATTGAGTTAAAACAGTTTAAAATTTGGAAACAAATTATTTGTAGTACTGTGGAGGAAATGAATTACTTCGATAACATTGTGTGTACATTAGTTTTGTTAGCTACACATTTAATATTAGTTTTTTAATGACTGATCTTATTCCAGGTTCATTCAATGACTGATTCAGTCATTCCTTTTCTACTTTTTTTTACCATATAAGAAGTAGCCAGCTTTATATAGGAACGATTTTTTCAAAATCGGTGCAAACATTTGAAAATCCACTTCTAGCAAGATTTGAAGGAAGTCCCCCAGACAGTATGTGTGCAGCAGTGTATGTTTTAAATCACATTTACATTCATGCAAGGGCTATTGGAATTGTGGACTTCCAAGAATCCCATGGCTGGGTCCCTACTGTGAAATGTTGCTGTCAAAACACTGAGAACAGGTATAGTTGCAGGTAGCTCACATCTCTGCCATGTCCTGCAGCGTATCGCCTGCTGGGTGGTTAAGAGTGAAAGGAAACTGATGTTTACTTGCACATCCAGAAGTAGTGGGTGAAGCAGAGATAAGATAGTAAAAAGTTCTTTAAGATTTTTTTTTTCCTTTCACTTTGCCCTTTTAATAACAATAGAAGTGAGACTTGTACAGGAATTGTAACTGAGGTGAAAGCAAAAGGTTGTATTGAGAGAGAAGTGATAAAACCAGTTCATCTTCAATAACGGGAGCTGTTTGGGAGGTCCTATGGGTCAAAAGAAAAAAAGATGGTCAATTGCGTCTCCATTTTTCCAAGTTTTACATTTCAGGCTCACCTTACAAGGATCAATTTTGTACCCCCAAAAAATCAGCAGAGTGAGAAATCTGTCTGTGAAGTTAAAAATAAAGTATATAGTAAAATGGCCACGAATGCAACTTCTTAAATTAAACTTCAGGGAAAAAAAGCTGTTGTGCTCAAATTCAAAACATCCGTCAGCTGCTAAACTCATTTGAACATTTATTTGTAGTTAACATGATACATTTACTGGAGACAAGGAAATGGGATGACAGACACTTTGGGAAGGGCTTAAAACAAATCCTTAGACACCGTGTGGTGAATAGCATAGTTGGGAACAGATTAGGCTGAGATTCCCTAAATCTTGTGCTTCCAGACGTTGACACTTGTGCTGCTGCCTTCAAGTTGTTTTCTTGCTTTTGCCTTCTGCCGAGACACAGATTTTCACTGCTTCTGTTTCAACTTTCAGTCAACTGGTTGAAGGCTGGAAAGCCTGAACGTAGCCCCCAGTGTGTAATACTACTAATACAAACACAGTAATATTGAATTTTGCTGGTTCTATGATTTTAGAGGATTACAGGTAAAAGAGCCAGCCACTTAGCTGATTTCCCATGGATGTTCATGGCATGAACCTGTTGCACTACATTGCATTGTTACTTTTTTAGTATCAGAGTATAAGGTTCCAGTGCCCTGTAAAATATTAAAACTGTTGAGTTGTTCTGCATGGAGAAAATAAAATATTTGTATCTGATGCTTAGGAATTTTTTTTTTTTTAGTTATGATTGACAACTAATATGAACAAAGAATTGGACTTGTATTGTATCTATTTCCCAGATGTCTATAATGGTAGACATTTCTGTGTGATGTTTTGTGCGTAAATGCTGGAGGAATCAGACCAGTTAAAGTCTGAAGACCTTTCACAAGAGTTTAGCACTCAATATCATGGGCAGATTTTCAAGAGACCCTAGCTCCCTGGTCAGCACTACAGCAAATGACTTTTTTGTCCAAAAAACTTGGCACTGCAATACTTGAATTCTTTAGAAAATCTGACTATAAAAGCTACTGGTTATGGAACACTTTTGAAAGTCTAGCCCTATTTAGGTATCAGAATAGATAAAAGTACCTTGAAAATCAGGTCTATAGATAGGGAAAATGTAGCAGTCTTTCGGAGGGAAGGTGCTTATTTGATTTTTTTTTAAATATTACAAATTTTTTTGAACAACAATAGAAGGAGTTGTAATTCACTGCCATAATAAGCTCTGTACATAAAGCATGTGAGGGTGAGGTTGATTTGGTGCTGAATGTGAAATGTCTGAAGAAAGGAATGAGTCCGAAGCTGAATGATTCCTACCACAAGAACTGCAGAGCTGGCAGAGATGGTGCGTATCTCTAACCTAAAACTAATAAAGAAGATGTGAATAATTGATTTGGGGGAAGATTAATATCATTCTTTTATTGTTTCAGACATAGGACAAAACGTGGGCTGTGAGATCACACTGTTTGATGCCTTCAACACCATAAAATCAACCAAACACTAATTATATATGTATGATGTTTATTGCATTTGGGTGTAAGTTGTCTCACAATGTTGTGTGTCATTTTCATTTTGATTGGACTTGCCTCTGGTACCTTTGGTGCCTGTCTTCTGGTAAATCCTGTTAGTGCTGATTGATCCCATCACCACCTTGCACAGATACAAGCATTCCTGTAACATGTTCCGGGGCAGAAATGGCAATGCACTAAATTATTTCACTTGAGCATGTTACTTGGTATGTCACTGCTAATCGCTCACTTTGAAGTATGTTTTCTCATTTTAGTTAGTCTTATTCATAGCAAAATGTGTTCTGACCTTTCCATCCTGAAGTCACTATCTTCCCCTGTAAAAGGAAACTTTCAGTAGATGTTTTTCTTGGGCACCGTTTTGCCAATACCCACTCTAAAACTACTATACAGACTTTCATCAGTGTTCAGAAAGGTAAAATTACCCAATAAATATTTAAAAATTGGTGGAATTATACCTATACCAGATATTGGGGTTCCCAGTGATGTTTTGGAGAAGAGAGGTTGTTTTAGAATTAAGGCAATAGAGTGAGCCTCGGGAAATGTTTGTGTCCTGAGGCTGTCACAGACTTTATTTGAGGGTTTGCCAGTCATTCCAGGCCAGATTTTCAGTTTTCAAATGAGGTTAGAGTGGTTTTGTGCTTTTATCCTTTTCCAACCATGCCACATTACACAGTAATAGGACTTTTGTAGGGTGCTCAGCACAGCTGTACCCCAATTTTTGTCAAGACTGTTAGGCATTATCTTAGTAACAATACATAGGTGAATGCCTCCATACCTTCCAGCATGCCTTGCAGAAAAAAACCGCGCTCTTTTTCTCTGGCAGATACACAGTGACACTGGCCTAGACAGGGCTCAGCACAGGGTTCAGCTCGTTACCATTCAGCATATCTGACAATCACATTCACCTTCTTAAACTTAATGGCAGGGATTCTGAGTGTCAGGCACCCAAAAGACATCCTGAGGAACAGGGGAGTACCCTGTTGTCTTAAAATGGAAAATTTCAGTGGATGAGTTCTCTTCAGTGCCCCGCAAACTCATCAATTAGCTGCGAGTATACTTGGGAGCTTGGGAGTTTCCCATTCCTCAGAACATGCTTATCTTGGGACTCAACCCTATGCCTGCTACTCTGCTTATATCCCTTTCATGTGGTCTTACTGGGGGAAAAAACCAAAACAAACCAATCAAGGTGACTAACATTGTTGCTTCATGCTGGAGACTCAAAACAGGGCTGATAGGACTTTTTCACAGCTTTTCCACCACAGGGAAGTGGAACACTATAATAAATGGTTATAGAAAGTTGGGGTTTTTTTCTTATATTAAAAAGCTATTAAAATGTATCAAAGATGCCTGTAATTTTAGTAAATTACCATGAAAAGGTCTGCATGAGTTTATTATTTTGTGTTTTAAAGAGTGCACAATGTGGCGCTATATTTATCGGTGAATGTGCAACAGTGGTCTGTGATCATGTAATAAAAGACTTTCTAAACCACAGGCACACAGGAGACTATGCTAGCTATGTGATCTTGAATAAAAATTCCCAATAGTTTTATGTGCAAACAAATGATCTATCTAAAAACTCCCCACAAACCAAACAAAACACCAAACCTGTTCTTCGTAATTAATTCCAACTGAAAGGAAATACTTTTGGGTAAGAATAGGCAAGATTTTATTTCCTTTTATTTTTTATTTTTAGTGATGATGCTTACATGCTTACCCATTAAAACCAAATTAGTTATTTCACGTAATGTGAACATCCAAACTACAGCAAAAGATGAACATTATTTTTTCAGACTTTTCAGAGTCACTGAGCTGAGAACAAGCACAGCCAAATTCATTTTTGAAAGTAAGTGCTCCAGGGGTGCATAAGCCACTGAAAATTGGAGGCTTAGGGGGAAAGCTCCATCACAACCAGGTAGCTAACTCAAACCTAGGTAATGATACAGTGTGTGATGATCCATAAAACTCTCCAAGTGAGAGGTATATAGTGTGAAATATACCAAGTTCACACCAGTTCTACTGAGCGCAATGTAACTACACTCAGGAGTAAGGATTACTCATGAGGAAAGCTCCTCCAGATATTGGGCTCCAATGAAAGAGAAATACACACAATACTGACCCAGGGAGACATTTATTCAAAAGGAAGAGGACATCTATGGGGCCATGTGAGAAACCCTTTCTTCTGTTAGTGACTTGCTGGCCATGTAGTTGGATAGTCAAAAGGCACTGTCTTTGTTTTCTTAAAAAATCTTTCATTCAAGCATTGCCAAAGGTTATCCTGGATAATTTTTAGAGCTAGAAGAGATAAACTATGTGCAGGTGCTTAGCACATTCTGCACCCGGCTTTCTGGCTGTATCACCAAGTGGCCAAAAGGTGTCTTTCCAGTTAAATATAGTAACCTTATAGTTAATAAACACTTTTAAAATAACAATGCAGATAGCAGTTGTGTTAAGAGCAGTTCTTAGGAGAAGTAGACACTGAGCAGTTCTGAGTTTCCCTGTGCCTTCAGAGGATATCCAGACTGGTGTAACTCACACAGAAAAATATCCAAGGCTGGAAGAATCCCAAACCACATTATTCTCCAGACCCTTCTCGATTTTTAAAGTAATTTAAAATTGTTGGCACCTGTGAAAATGATAGTACAGTCACATATCAACACCTGTGTACATTTGGAACTTGCAATTTGTATCATCTTTCTAAAATGAGGGGAATTGAGCATCTTGTAAATGTTGAGCATGCTGCTTTCAAGTACAGAAATCAGAATGATTCTTCTGGTGTGTCAGAGGCATTATTGCACACATAAAGTTTTAAAACAAGACTGGCTTTGTATTGCTCTGCTCAAAAATCTTATGAAAAAAATCCTAAGGGCAAAGATTATAGAGTATTTCACTCAAGTTAAATTATTTCATGCATGAGAAATTTCCATTAGAATATCATTTTAGGAAAAAAACATGAACAAAACCTGTCAAACTGCAAATGATGGAAAGTAAGTGTCTAGAACCAAAACTTTTGTCGTTCAATTAGAGATAGCAAAAGACAGAATTTGTTACTTGAAATAGAAATGTGAGTTCTGTTTCATATTCTGCTTTCTACATAATCACAGGAGAAGGCAACATGTTTCTAAAAATAAGCAGGCTTTTTATGAAGATGACTATTTACAGAGATGTCGGCATTGCAGCTGATACTCTAGCCATGCAGAGATCAACATCTTGTTGGCATTTTTAGTTCCCGTTTCATGATGTTCCCGTTCCCATATGAACCCATTCTGTGCAGGTTGCTACTGTTCTCTTCTTAATTGAACAGCCATCATGTCAGTGCTGTGGTCTGGTGAGCTATGCAGTGAAGAGTTTCAACTCTCTCCATAGATGTGGTGAAAGACTTAGCAGGCTGAGATGAGAGTGTTCAAGCCACTTACTTCTGTGGAGTTGTAAGATAAAGTGATCATAAAGAGGATGGAAGAAGAAACCTGCAGAATATAAGAGATTCTTCCAGTCACTTCTGGACAAAGGACTAGACAGCACCTAAAATGGGCAGAAAGGGGAAAAGAACGAGCTGTTTGAACCAGCTGATGCCAAGAGAAGGGCACAGCTTGCATGGTGGGGCAGCCCTGATAGGGTTTGGGGCCAAAGGCTGCAGAAACAAATCTGCCAGTGGAGCAGGGAACACTTTGGGAGGATTAGGGAGTATTAGAATCTAGATTTGTGGATACCATAACTGTGCCTGCATCATTTGCTGTTTGTTCCATTATGTATTTGGTCTTTATGCTGAAATCTATTTCGACATCTCATTATCTCTTGCAGCAAAGAAGGTTTTGTCCCTCCCAGTCATTCTCCCAGCTTTCACATCCTGCTGCTTGTTACTGGCTCTTTGGATACACAGCCATATCCCACACTAAATCAGTGCAGGGATTCAGGTTTAAAAACCACCATTCAGTCATTTAATAGAGACAAAGAATTTCCTCTGTGCTTTTTACTGATACTGTTGGTGAATGGAGGGGCTTGCTGACTGCAGAAGATAGTGAAATTATCCCATTTTTTATGGAGGAAATGAGTCGGAGAAGAATTTCCTCCTTGACCTGGCCTTCAGCAGCCTTTAATAAAACCACAGTTGCAATTGGCCTGGTTTCTCCAGTAAGGTTAGGATCACTGTGCAGTGACAGCCTTGGTAGATGTGCCCTTGCAGCAAAAAGGCCAGCAGCATCCTGGGCTGCATTAGGAGGAGAGTTGCCAGCAGGTTGAGGGAGGTGATCCTTTCTCTGTACTGAACACTGGTAAGACATATCTGGGTTGCCTTGTGCAGGAGAGATATGGACATACTACAGTGAGTACAGCAAAGGACCACAAAGATAATTAAAGGACTGAAGCATCTTGGGAACAAGGAGAGGCTGGGAGGAACAGTTCAGTCTGGAGAGTAAAAGACTGTGGAGGAATCAGATCAATGTATATAAATATCTGAGCAGGGGAGTAATGAAATGGAGCCAGGCTCTTCTCAATGCTGCCTTGTGACAGGACTGGAGTCAATGTTCACAAACTGAAACACAGGAAATTCCATTTAAACATAAGAAAAAAACTTCTTTACTGTGAGGATAACTGAGCACTTGCCCAGAGAGGTTGTGAAGTCTCTATCCTTGGAGATATTCAGAAGCAATTAGGCAAAGTCTTGAGCAACCTGCTACAGCTGAGCCTACTCTGAGCAGAAGTTTGGACTAGGTAATCTCTAGAGGTGCATGCCTTCCAGCCTCACCCTCTCTGTAGTTTTGCACAAATGTCCCAAGTATCTCTTGAAAATGTCTATTTAAACTCTCACATTTAGCTTCTTTTGAGCTGTCCTCAATTCTGTCACAGACTGAAAACACCAACTCGCCCAACTGCTCTACCTTCTACAGAGAAAGCGTCTGTTTGCTTTAGTGTTGATCAATCCAAAGATGTTCGATGGGAGGTCACTACCATTTGAGGTGGTGTAGTGGTATGAGACCTGTGCCAAAACCTCAGGGATAACCAACCCGTGTGTTTATTTTTGTGGTACTCTCTGGAGCATGGCCAGATTGTGTGCACCAATAATGAGCTTCAAAACAATTACTTGGGACTTGTAGGAATTGTGGGAACCTGCAGGCTCTGCACTGGTGCTTGCTGTGGCAGGGTGCAGGTGATCCTTTAAAGGTCCCTTCCAACCCAAACCAGTCTATGATTCTATGATGATCCAGTGGATTTCCTGTTGTCAGGTTCTAGTGCAGTAGTGGTAGGTGACTGTTTCAGAGCAACGACTACAAGATTTCTCCATTTTTTGTTGTTTTCCTTGTTGATGTCACTACTCAGGGCACCACAAGCAGGACCAGGAGAGATGGGCTATTTTCCAGTTCCAAGTCATTGTCCTTCTTAGTTGTTGTGGCAAGGAGATTCTTGCTCTTTTACGTACAGCTGCTGGGCAGTGGGAGCTGGAAAACAAAGAGATGAAAAGATGGCACATTTTTTTCATTTAGGATTTCCTGACCTTTTTTGGTTTGTCATGCTGTCTTCATTCCACCGTGGTGTTTGCATAACCTCATTCAGTCTGTAAAAAGAAGGGAAACAAGAAAAGACCCTATCACTGTTTATTGTTTTACAAATAAGAATTTTACCAATATTGCACTGAGAGAGTGAATGGGCTCTAGGAGTGGACAAACTTTTTTCTTGACAACAGCTTTTTCAATGATAAAATGCTATTTCAATAGAACTCATTTTTTTATGAATTAGTGAACTGAATTAAATAATGTTTGAAATGAAAGAAATCCAAAGGAATTTCTCTTTCTGGGAAATGTTTTTGTCCTGAAAACTTCAATTTAGAATTAGTTTGAATTGTCTTTCATGAGGTTTTTATTCCTATTTCCTTATATTGTGGCATGTTAGTAGTGACAGCTGGCATCTCATCAACAAATTTCTCTTGTTTCATGTGACACAAATAGGAAACACATCAACCTGGAAAATAAGGAGTCCTTAGGCCAGTACCTCTTAGCAGTTACCCACAGAGATTTAAAAGTAAAATAATGAAATTGTTATCTCATTTTGTTGATCTATGCCCTATTGTTAATAGTAGTACAGAATATGTAGTATAAAGATTTTAATTTTCCAAATAACAAACTAGTAAAGATGAAATGAACCCTCTGTTTTCCTTTAAATTAATTACCATGTTATTGCATGTGGATTGTATCGGTTGTACTGTTTGTATATTATTTCAGAACCTGTAAGTACCTGTGACTACCTGCATGCTGTGAAACAGCATAAACATCTAAAAAGGAAAGATAAGATGAAAAGCAAAATATAATTAAAATTCTAAAGTAAAATATTACAGCCCCAATCCTTTCAGATATCCCATTCATGAACATTTTTTAAAAATATTGTTTTCAATCAGTATTACTTTAATCTAATTTTATATTTAAATTGATTTTTAAATTTCCTCTAAAACAGAAGTACCAACTGTGATGAGCTTTATCCAACTCATCCAGAGTGCTTCAGATGTGAAGCTTGTGAACATAAGATGTGTTTTGAAGTTCAGATTTTTTCTATAACTGTTCAACACTGTAGTGAGATTTTGGGGTCACTTCGTGGCTGGAAGAAGGAAGGGACTTTCCTGTGTCTGCACTAGCAGTTTTCCTGCAGTAGCTGGAGGAAAGAATGGAGCTGCTGCAGTGGTTGCTCCTGAGCTCTGCATGAGGCCAGCATGGTTAGGCTGGGAGCAGTGGGTGGGTTAATTTGAAACGTTCCCATTAGGTACCCAAGCTGACTCTGCTTAAAATCGCCAGGGTAGGCATGGAGGTGACATCTCTGCTAGTGGATTCAGTGATGATGAGGAGCATCCCGAGGCCCTGGTATGTCATTGACTGTCACTGGCTGGGGACCGTTCCCAGGAGGCACCTTGCCTGTGGCCACCCTGATGGTGGCCTGTGGATGTTTGATACATGGGCAGAGGCTGTTGCATGCAGCAGTGGGAGTGGCAATGGGAACTACACTTCTATAGATGGGATAAGCTCTTTTACCATTTTTAATTTGAGTTGGTTTTGTGAAGCAAATATTTAAATAGTGATAATTATTTTAAAATTGTAAAACTAACTCCAGCTTAGGGAGGGGGCTCATGTATTCTTCAGCTCACTTTGAGAGCGTTTTGGTGACTTCACAGTTCTAGGAGTTTTTGCGTATTTTTAGAAGTACAGAACCAAAGAGATGTTTAAACAAGAAACAAAATATCTGTAATCAGAAGAGTAAATGCAACATTGTTACCTCAAGATTGTTTCTCTACAGCCAAGTCCTCATTAACCTCTTGTCTTTGATACACTTTTACAATATGTAGTCACAATATGTGTAAGAGTGCTTTCCCCCTAACTAATGGATTCTTTGTATGACACCAAAGTCATTGCTTCCATTATCAGTTTCATCACAGCATTTTGGAGAATATTGAACTTTCTGTGCCGGTTGGCCAGAGAGCAGAATGCCTGTATTTGTACAGAATGTGTTTAATTTCATTTTTATATAAATTGGTTCCTTGTTTTTTTTATGGTCAGAGCTAATCTCCATGCCTTCTTAAGTGTTCACAGGATCCAACTGCAGAGGACATTTGCAGGTGGGATCATCACTGAGGCAGATCTTCAGAATATGTACAAATAATAGATATATTGCACCTCCCTTGGCTGCAGGTTCCTGTCCGGCAGGCTGCAGAGCGGGGTAGGCTCCGTTGTGGTTTTGCACTGTGTATTTGCAATCTGTCCTACCAGATTAACAGAGATTTCATGCTGAGTTTTAATAAAAGATGTATTTCTTACCTGAATTGTAAGGGGAACTGTAAATACCCAAAGTTTTACCTTTGAAAACTATTTTTATGTTTTATAGTCTAAACATGACCTTTGTATCATAAAGACATAAATGTTTAGACCAGTTTTAATATCCATTTTTAGTATGCCTAATGCATGATGTTCTGTTAAATCTTGCAAAATACCTCAAGTGCATATTTATCTCAAAATAATTTGTTAGTAAAGCAGTGATATGTATTGCAACAGTTGTGATCAGCTGACAGACTTCTTTGATATAGCGCTGCAGCATAATTGTTTCAAAGCCATGACATCTCCTGTGTCTCAGTGGCATAAACATTGCCTGTGTCAGATCCCACAGTTACTTTGTCATGGTTATGAAGGGAAAGTTCAGTCCAAAATTGGACATTTTTTTGCTTTCTGTCAGGTTGTGTGAAATTTGGATTCTGGCAACCAGAAGTGACTCTGAGTCCCTAGACACACATCTGCAAGCTGCAGGGTCAGGAGCAGTGACAGTGAACTGTGGGGACAGTTCCCACACATGAGATGCTGCTCTCTGCCTTGCCCTCTATCCTCCCCAAGAAATAATTCTGTGCACAGGGCAGTGCTGGTCCAAATTTTCCTTTCCCTCTTGGCTCCCATTTTCAGCAGGAGGCAGCACGGTCCCTGGCAGGCTGAGCACCATGTACCTGCTCGTCGCACTGTGTTGTCACAGGGAGGGCAAGATGCAGTGGCACAGTGATCGGATCCTGCACACTCCCCAAAGCATCATTTGACTGCTGAGCAGTCCAAGGCTGCTCACAAAGACAGTGCTAGATGCTGATGGCACTTACACCTGGCTCCCAAGCATGCCTCCTGCCACCGTCTTTGTTGCATTAGAGGAATTCCCTGACTTCTAGGGAGAATTAAACAGAGGATGGAAATACAAACCTGTCCTGGTTTCTGCTGGGATGGAGATAACTTTCTTCTTAGTAGCTAGAATAGCGCTGTCTTTTGGATTCAGTATGGGTTATGGTATGAGAAGAATATTGAGAATATACTGATGTTTTCACTTGCTGCTAAGAAATCAAGGATTTCACAACTTCCTTCGTTTTGCTGGTCTGCAGGAGCAGAAGAAGGTAAGGGGAGTATAGCCAGAGTGATAGATCCAAATTGGTGTTTGGATATGTCACCGGGATATTCCATATCATAGAATGTTATATTTGTTGTATTAATGAGGGTTGGCCAGAAAGCTCTCTCTCTTCTTCCGCAATTGTAGTTTCAGGATTTTCTCTCCTCCAGGGTCTCTAGCCAAGAACGGGCTGGGTGTTGGTCAGCAGATGGTGAGCACTTGCACTGTGCATCACTCCTTTCTATACTCTATTATTACTATTGTTATTATTATTATTTTCATAATTTTAATTTTTATTTTATTTCAATTATTAAAATATTCTTATCTCAACCTAAAGGTCTCCTTACCTTTACCCCTCCAATTCTCTCCCCTATTCCCCAGGGCAGGGCAGAGTGAGCGAGCAGCTGTGTGGTATTTGGCTGCCAGCTGAGTTAAACCATGACAAGACCTCTCTGGCTCCTTGCTCTCATTTCCCCTGGCTTAAGTTAGTATTTACTCCTCTAGTGACAATTTATAGGCCGGTGTAACTGAGGTCAGTGTTTGGCTCTCTGTGTCTCTTTCATCATCTGCAAACTGGAGATAATAGTGTTTAGTAGGGCTGGGTGAATAATTCATGGCATGACTCCTTATTAAACAGATGTTGCCTCTCTGTTTGCAGATAGTCTGCAAATGGATTGCATTTTTTTTCTAATTTATTTGTTGCTCCAAATTATTCACCAAATACTTTCTGTAAATAATTTTATTGGCCTATAATACATTCAGAATATGAATTTGAAGCCTGCCTTATATCAGTATTTGTCATTGCTGGTTAAAATTTATAATTTCACCAACTATGCATCCCAGCAAACTTGTCTCCTAGAGCCTCTCCAGAAAGTAATACAAGGATAGTATGAATATGTAAAGAGTGAATGTTTAGGGGATATTTTTCTCCTTTACTACTGTTGCAGTTCTGACACCAATCTGCCCCACTGAGTATTGTGAAGATTGGAAAGGTGTGAAATGCTGCTTAAGCAGACAGTGATACCCCAGCCCTGGCTGCTCTTCCCTGCCTTTGCTTTGAGTAGTGGGTGGTAGGTGGTGGATTATGGCCCAGCTACTGCTGGACACAGGGCTGGAGGCAAGCAGCAGTACCCTGCTGTGCTCAGAACTCCTGAACCAAGCAGGGATCCATGAGACTAAGACTGTGCTAATAAATAAAATGGATGAGGGCTCTGAGAACAAGTAGCATGGCATGGTTTGGCTGTCATCCATATGGCTGAACTCCTTTCCTTCCCAAAAGATGTTGGTACTGACTTACAGACATGGTCTGTGAGGTGTTCTATCCTCTGAACCTTTCCAGGTAGAATTTCCTGGGACAAACTGTACAGACAGTATGGATGTGTGGATGTCCCTGCCTTTGGGCCCTGGGTAGTTTCCAGCATCCCAGGAACACGTTTAAATGCCTATGGGCTGCTCAACTGCATTGCCCAAAGCACTAGGTGGTTATTTGTTTACCTGAAGACCCATTTAGGACATGCTCAACTCTTCCGTGCGCCTTCCCTGGGAGCTCTGGGAAGGGAGGAGATGGTGGTGTCCCTGGAAAGGGGCTGGGAGGAGGCTGCTGCTCACTGTTTACCTCTGGGAAATGTGACAAGCTGGGAGTGAAACTGGGAATCTGTCTGTTGGCTTGTGTTTATGGACTGGGAGCCTGTTAGGGCAAACTGTAGTTCTTGTGCATGCTCCCATTAACTCATCTTTGAGTTAATGGGAGTGGGAAATGAGAACAATTCAAGCAGGTAGAGCCCTAAGTATGTTTTCTTTGTTTAATGTGTAAGTGTAGTCCTGTTATGGCTACACAAACTTCTCAGGGATGTTATAATAGTGCATTAGAGAATTCTATTAGAGAATTTCAGGTTGAACTGATAAGCAAGATCCTTGGGGTGTGTAGAAAATACAAACCTCTAGCATGCAAGAGGTAGTCCTTTTTTTCTGAAGGTGTATTGATTTTTTTATGTCCCACTGTGTTGTTTCAACAATAAAAGGAAAAAAAATAAAAAGGTTCTTGCTAAGGTGCCCATCACATGCAGTCTTTGTGCAGCCTTGCCCAGGAGAGAGTCAGTTGGCAATTTTTAAAGTTAAGAATGGGTGAAGCTTCAGGCATAGGGACCAAATGGTGAGAGAAGTTAGAGTCTCTTAAGCTTCATATATATATATATTTATCCTTTAATGATTGCACCTAGCACTGTCCAGAATTTCTTTTAGCGTTGAAGAGAAATAAATAGATAAAAGAGCCAGGAAAACAAAGAGTCATCGGTGTTCATTGAGAGGTGTGGACCCTGACTGGCCTCACTTGCTTAGTCAAATTAAGAAACATAAACCAAAAAGTTTCCTAGCAGTGGGAAAATGCAGGGTCAGTTTGAAAAGGACCTGAATATCACTGAATCATAGCATGTATTGGGTTGGAAGGAACCTTCAAAGGTCATCTAGCCCAACCCCTCTGCAGTGAGCAGGGACATCTATACTAGAGCAGGTTGCACAGAACCCCATCAAGCCTGACCTTGAATATCTCCAGGGATGGGGCCTCCACTACCTCTCTGGGCAACCTGACCAATCTATCACCCTCATATTGAAGAACTTTTTCCTAATATCCAACCTAAATCTACCCTTTTCTAGTTTAAAACCATTACCCCTCGTCCTATTGCTACATGCCCTTGTGAACAGTTCTTCCCCAGCTTTTTTAGAGGTACCTTTCAGGTACTGTAAGGTCGCTATAAGGTACCCCCAGAGCCTTCTCTCCTCCAGGCTGAACAGCCCCAACTCTCTCAGCCTGCCCTCACAGGAGAGGTGCTCCAATTTGTGGCCTCCTCTGGACACACTCCAACAGGTATATGTCCTTCTTGTGTTGGGGACTCCAAAACTGGATGCAGTATTCTAGGTGAGATCTCACCAGAGCAGAGCAGAGGAGCAGAATCACCTCTCTCGATCTGTTGGCCACACTTCTTTTGATGCAACCCAGGATGCAGTTGGCTTCTGGGCTGCAGATGCACATTGGTGGTTCATGTCCAGCTTTTCATCCACTACTACCCCCAAGTCCTTTTCCTCAGGGCTTCTTTCCAGCACATCACCTCCTAGCCTGTATCGATAACAAGGATTGTCCTGACCCAGGTGCAGGACCTTGCACTTGTTCTTGTTGAACCTCATAAGGTTCACCTGGGCCCACTTCTCCAGCCTGTCCAGGTCCCTCTGGATGGCATCCCATCCCTTTGGCACATTGACTGCACCACCCAGCTTGGTATTGTCAGCGAACTTGCCGAGGGTGCACTCAATCCTGCTGTCAGTATCAGTAATGAAGATATTAAACAGCACTGGTCCCAGTACAGACCCCTGAGGGACACTGCTTGTCACTGTCTTCCATCTGGACATTGAGCCATTGACCACTACTCTCAGTTCTACTATTGTTTTAGCTACCTGGGTATTGATGCCAATTGATACCGTGCAGAGTCTGTAAGCTGTTAAGTTTTATATTTAGCTTCAAATCAAATATGTTGATGGAAGTGACAAGTGTAAATCTAATGTAGGCTTGCCTCACATCTAAAAATGACCTTTATAGTAGCTTGTTTTGGCTTGATACTTTGTCAGAGCTAGTGGGTTAAAAAAGGGGGAAAAAGGTTTCCTTAACCTTTACTTAAAATCTTCATAGGTAAGGGCATGCAAAAAACTACGTATGGTAAAACTTTTGCCTTGAGAAAAATGACATTGCTGTTAAAGTGTCTGAATCAGTTCTCTGTTACAGTTGTTTGTTGGGTGGGTTTGGTTTCAACAGCATGGATGATGGTGCTTTGGAGATGTTGTGTTAAAAATCTTGCTTGGGTTACAAAGCAGACATGCTCCTCTGCCTGCCACTTTCTCAGACAGTAAATGCAGTTGCTAACATGTTGATAGAGACCTGGATCTCAGGGCTCCTTCTCCAGCTTTTTTTATTTGCAGTAGCTGAATTTGCCATTGTATTGAAACACCAGCCTGTACCATGGAAAGAGGAGATGGATAGGTGCTGTCAGACCAGTACAGCCATATGAAAATTCTCTCCCTCCATGCAGCTGGTGAGAGATGTGGTTGATCATGGCAGCAATGAAAGCATGACAGCAAGAGATCCCATTGCCATAACCTGTGTCTGGAGAGGGGCAGCCAGGAACTGAGGGGTCCTTTGTGCTCTTCTCATCAAGCTAAACTTGCTCCTTAAGTCATTGCCCTTCTCATCCATAGCTGTTGTGAAGGAATTGAGACTGCAGAGGCTGGTGGTGATTGAGAGACCTCCTGGTGACCTGTGAAGGGGTCTCTTGGCCTGTGCCAAAGCAAAGAGACATGTTTTGGGTTTGGTTTGTTTTTCCTCACACCAGGATGTCACTGTTGGATGTGAAGCCTGAGAGGTGGTGAGGGGAGGCTGAAGGTGTCTGTGAGGTGTCCTGAGCTGATCAACAGCTCCTTGCTGCTGAGAGAGGGGATGTCCCCCTTCACCCCTTCTCTCCTAATATCCCACTGCTGCCTTGGATGGCAGAGGTGGAGAGTGAAAAGGTGCACCCAAGTCAAATCTGAGTAGTGGGCTATGTTTGACTGTTTGGAATGAGGGCAGCACAGATCTATTCTTCTTCAAAGCCATACCTGTCAGGTGGCTAAAGGAGAGGTTTTATGTCCTATGGTTTCTTACACAATGTCATTTTGCTTTGAGCAGATAGACTGGGACCTCCTCTGGATATACTGCTGGATTCACTGAACTGCACAGCGTTCAGCGTGCAATGGAGGATGCCAAAGCAGCATGCAAGCACCATCACGGGATATACGGTAAGTGACCCTCTATGCTGCTAGTAGAGGACTGCAATACCCTGCATGCCCTCAGACTACACACACGGCACAGCGAAGCAAGCAGGAGAGCCCACGCTCATAACAAACCATGCCATTGCCCAGAACACAGTCAGGGGACAGTGAGCTTGAGTGGATTGAGCTGTAACTTTAAGAAACAAGTGGTTCATGTTTCAGAAACAGGCTATGATGAGAATTTGGGTTGGATGCCAAGGGCTTGTAATAGATTTGGAGTGCTTTTCTGTTGTGGTTTTCATGCAAGGATCTTGACACTCTCTGCAGCTGATAAAATGGTAAAGTAGAGCAAAGCAGGTCGATATTACACTGTGGAAGTGAAGGGAGATCTATGGTGATTTCAGGGCTGTTCAGATCCTTTGACTTGTACTTCCAGCTGGAGGATTGCTTTAGCAGGAAAAGCTTTTCCAAACTACACCTCTAAAACTTCCCAGGGTGGCAGCAGTACAGGGGAGGTTCTGACCCCATCCAGGCCTCTGCCACATTAGCTTCTGCCTGTTGGGCAAAGCAAAGTGGCTAGCCTAAACTGGGTACTGTGTTTTAGTGTGCAAGCAGAGAAACAATGAGCACTAATCTGCCATTTATTCACTTTAATTAGGCATTGCTTTAACAAGTATTCCATGATAATGAAACTCAGTCCCAAAATGGAAGTTAGTCAGTGGGGAATTAGCACCAAAGATGTGGGATATTGACTATAATTTATTGTTTTCCTCTTTAACAAAAAAACAAATAGTAGTTGGTTTTGTTAGCATTTTCTGTGGAAGTATTTGAAATTTCCAGAAAAAAAATTTCCAAAATTCAGTTTTATATAAAAAGGTGGGAAGCAGAAAGGTTATGTCTACCTTTATTATTAATGCATGCTAAAAAGGTGAGAAAATTCCTTGAAATAGGTATTTCTGGTACACATGCCCCTTCATCTCGTGGTCTTGTAAATGACACTAATGCAGCCCAGCTGCAGGGTTGTTTTTATTGTTATAAAAGTGCTTGTCATCTAGGACACTGTGAAGCACTTGATATGGCCAGAACCTGCCTCAACTGGGTTCTGTATGTAGTTGCATCTATTATTCTGTGTGAAAACAGAGGTACAATAAATAAGTGGCTTTTCTATAGGTCATGATATTTTTCAAACAGTTACAATACTTATAGTCTCAAATAATAAATATTTTTCAGAGTTCATGCAGTACATCAGGCATTCAAGCCTCTGTTTATTTTTAAGCCTTGAGGTGATGTGTGCCATGATGGTAAAACCAATGCCGAACAGCATTGGTAGTGCTGTACCCAAACCATCTTCACGTCATGTTAGCTTTTGACCCTCTGGCATCTCAGAGTCTCTGTGCACAGGAAATCAGACTCTCCTTGGCTCATTAGTTTGCAGTGCTTGGCAGCAGGCATGGAAAGACATTTATGATACAGTAATTTTTAATTTTTATAATGACATAATCACATAATGTCACTATCTTCCTAATATGAAGTAAAATGCCTAAATTGTGCAGACCAGTCTCACAAATCTTCAGCTGTCCAAGCTGACTTTGGTCAAATGGTGAACAATTAAAGTTGTCAATTCAAGTCTGCCCTGAAAGCTAGGGTGTGTTTCACCTCAGTTCAGCATATATGCTGTAAAAGGGTGTCCTTTGCTTCTACTGACAACTTCTAGCAGATATGAAGGGAATGTTAAAGGGTATTAGCTTTCCATGCTTTTCAAAAGGTAGAGGATTATAGACCCAAATGCTACCCACAGTGTGGTAACAATGCACCTGTTTTTAAGTCATCCTGAAGCCTGGCATTGTTGCTTTAACCGACTTGACTGTATCTTCTTCTGAAGGTCTTTTACTCAGAGATTGAAGATGACAAAGTGGTTAAACAGCTCTCACATGATGTTCCCCTGAGTTTGGATATGCTTAGCACGGTGAGTATTTCTTTTTGTCAACAGTCAGAGCACTGGAGCGGAGCTTGCAAGTGGGAACTTGCAACTGTCTACTTGCTGCTTGTTTGTAAATTACACTGAGGATACAAGTCCCAGATCTGCTCCGGGTACTGGGCAAAAGGAAATCACAATGTTTTTCTGTAATCCAGTCAGCGTGATATAATTTTGCTCCTTGTGTCTGACTAGTTTAGCATGTAAAGCATTGGGACCTGCTTGCATCTTCCTAGTACTGACCTTTGGCATCTACTAAAATAGAACTTGTAATTTTGAATATGCATTTTCTGTGCACTTCCACACATGGAAGGGGAATTGCACAGCTCTATGCACAGTCTGAATTGCAGTATCAGTGTATGTATATTGCAGTGTCTGACACAGGTTCAAGTTTAAGTGTTTGAGTTAAAGGAGGCACAGTTTTCAGTGTATTTTTGTTTCTGTGAGAGAGTGTGGCCTCCTGAAACACAGAATTTAAAGTTTAATAGTGCTGCTTTAGTTGCAGTTGTGCAAGTGCATCTCCTAGAAGATTCCCTCAACTTCTGGATTTTTGTTGTTGTTGTTGTTCTTGAAAGCACTGCTTTTCCTGCTTGCTTCCCATTCTCCCCCTTTCCTTTAGTTCTGTTTTTCTTTTTATTGCTCCTTTGCTTTCTTACTTTGCTTTATTTCACTCTCCTTTTTCCTCCATCCCTTTTTCTTTCTAGTTTCCCCTTCCTTTTCCATTCATGAATGAACAGCACCCATTCTCTTCTGCTGCACGGCTGAGCAATTAGTGCTGAGATGAAAGCAATTCCTCCGTGCTTCTGGATGGTTTTAATACTGCTTTTAAAGGGTATTCTCAAAACTTGCCAGTAGCTTCCTCAGTGTGGAGAAGCTGCTTTTTGAGTTCAACAAGGCAGAAACAGAGATTTTCCAGCCTCTGCTCATGCAGAGAGCAAAGGAGTGCTGCAGGTTGGGTGCTGTGAGGGGAGCACTTTCATACTGCAGTCTGCACAGGGCAGTCTGTTCATGAGACAGCAACATTAACAGCACAGGAATCAAACGATTACATGTGCACACAGAGGAACATTACAGGTTTTTGTTTGATGATACTCCTTCACAGTTTGTTTTTTTTTTCTCCTTTATCTTTTACTCATCTTCATTCTTCTTTATTTCCTCACCCTTCTTCCTTCAGCCTCCCCACCTGATGTTCATTGTTATGCATTCACTGATCCTTGCTTGGGCAGTGCTCAGGAACCTTCCCCATGAGAAGCATGAGAGCTCCTCAGATTTCCTGCAGTTTTCCATCAGTCTGGTTGCTGGTTCTGACTCAGGTTTCTGGAATCATGGCAAATTATTTCTTTATTTATGCATTATTTTCTCCCTTTTGATCTTTATCTCTATTCATCACTTGCTCTTTTTCCTGAAAAAACTTTCTTCCTAGTAGTGCCAACAAAGATCAAGCAGCACATCTTTTTTTAACTTAATCCTGACAGCAGTGATTCTTACTCACTGGGAGAACAGAGTCTGTATCCCAGTACTTACACAGATGAATAACAGCCACATAGACTACTCTGTGCTGCAGCACTGGCCTTGTTTTAATTCCCTGACCCATTGTTTATATGGTTTTGCCATCACTTTTTAGTGTGTTACTTCATTAACAAGTCCTATTTTGCTTTTTCCCAGGGTCAACTTGAAGGACAAGCAATTTTTGTAAGTATTGCTTCACATGAAACTTGGTCACAACTGTGATTTAAAATGAAACTGAACATTCCTGAGCTGGTCTTTCCACAGATTCACACACAAAAGTTGATCTCAAATGTTGATTCTACTTAGCACTTATACAGGATATTTTATAGTCAAAATATGGCAAGTAGTAGCTAAAAATCAAAACCCAGAGATGAATAAGGTGGACAAGTGTCAATATAGTGGCTCCCTTTTTAGCAATGGATGAACTTTCCTACTGGTCATCAAAAGTTTATGGATTTCTTGTATTGCTGGAAGAAATGTGTGTAAAAAATTAGCTATATCCAGGCTGTGATGACTTACGGGGACAGGGACAGCTGGGTAGTCAGACGTGGAGTGATAGGGAAGAACAAAGCAGTCCAGCAGTGGGAGAGGAGATGGAGAGGAAAAGACCTGAGCCAGTCCAGTGAGAGGAGGAGCACGGGAAGAGGCTAGCCATGGAACTCCCAGGAGGAAGGAGCGGGAGACTAACAAGTAGTATAAAACAAGTTTTATACAAGAAAGAAATACCAGCCCTCTTAATGGCTTTGCAGCTGGTGAATTATTCAGATTAATTATTTCCAGTCATGCACTCGGTCCAGTCTGCTTCCTATGAGCAGTAAACAGATCAGGCTATTGCGAGAGGGGAAGCAAGCAGGAGGTGCTCATGTTTGAGCAGGGGAAGGGAGGTGATTTTGGTGTTTAACTGAAATCCCTAACATCAACAACCTCTTGCAAACTTTTTCTCTTGGAGATCTGTTTTAGGAATGGAAAAATCCTGCAAAGTCAGTGGATCTCACACAGCTTTCATGGTCTGATTTAAAGGGCATTTGTTTGGACTGTAGCAGTCTGATGTCTGGATGAGACCTCAGGATGCACTTGAACCAGGACTAGCTGGTTCGATCCCAGCTGAGCTGAGTCTGGATTATGGCATTTCAGAGTTGAGGTTCCACGCTGGGCCCTTTTTTTTTCTCCTTGATAAAAATAACACTTCTTAGGGGTACTTGTGGAGAAGTATGACTGACTGGGATTAATTAGCTCCCAGCTGTCATTAATCCTCAGGAAGTGGTGTTCTCGCTGAAATGCTTTCTGTTATATTCATACCAAACTCAACAGAAATCTGCAATAGCTTTGTGGTTAAGTCTGCATAGTTTGTGTTTCCGTCCTTAAGCCTCCTCTCCTGGTGCTGGGTACAACCCTGCTGCTTTGTCAGAGGCTTCCCTGGACTATGCAAAACTGTTGCAGCAAGAGCTGACATGGGTCGCCTGTTTCTGTGTGTGTGTGTGTGTCCATGTGCCTGTGTGTTAGCAAAATGGATAATGTATTATAGCGGTATTATATCATCTTATAATAGAGAACATGTAAGTGAGAACAGCCAGGAGAAGTGCAGATGCAGTACAATTTAATAAGGCAGTTGTTCCACCAGGCATAATATTCAGGGAGTTGAGCACAAATGCTGAAAAAAGGAAAATAGCAAGCAAAAATAGTAGGCTTTAAAGGTGGGAGGTTTTAGGTTAGGCACAGAGCATGGAGAGCAATAGTGCTCCCTCTCAAATCACCAAACATGCCAGTACAAAATGGGGAGTGACCTGCTGAGACCAGTAGTGCAGGGAAGGAGTTGTCATAGGATCAAGTGTCATTAAACCCAGCTCAGTTGCTGCAGCTGCACTGTAATTCAGGGACTGATGTTTTTTTGCATTAAAACAAAACAAAGCAGAAAATGGGATTCCTTTGGAAAATAATTTATAATCCTGGTTTCTGTGAGGCAATTTACTGTGCAGCCTCATAGTTTCAACACAGTTGGAGGGAGGGCAAGCTGTGTGACAGGGCAGGGAGGGGTGTACGATTTCTACCTACACTTGACTCCTCTACCACAGAAGAGGCATTGCGTTGCTTCACCCCATTCAAGAATGTGAGATTGTAATGAAAATACCAAATGTCATTTTGCAGGTTTTTAGCAAGAGTGTTGTGTAAAACAAAAAAGTGAGGTTGATGCCTAATAAAGCTTCATCAGCAAAGTAACATCCAGTTTGGGGTATGGTGCTTCAAAATATAGAGGCAATCTGAGTGGAGAGAAAGACTAGAAGAATGATAGGGAGCTATCTCTTCCACATACCACTGAAATTCCTCCAGTGAGGCCACTGTTTTTCTTCTGGGATGGAGAAAACTTGAGTTTAAGACTCTCCTTCTAAATACAAGAAAGAAAAAAAAAGGAGGTGAAATAGGTACTCCCAGGCTGCTGAACAGTGGGGTACAAGGAAATACGTTTCTTCTCCACGATCTCATTCAAAAGTGTTCTAGTGTGAAGTTGGTGTTCCCTGAGATTGTCATGGGTCAGGATAGCTTGATGATCACAGATTTTCCTTGATTGGAAAAGACCTTTAAGATCCACGAAGTCCAGTCATTAACCTAACACTGACAAGTCCCCTAAACCATGACTAAACCCTGTCCCTAAGCACTGTGTCTACATGACTCTTAAACACCTCCAGGGATGGGGACTCCACCACTGCCCTGGGCAACCTGCTCCAATGTCCAAGAACCCTTCCAGTAAAGAAATTCTTCCTAATATCCATCTAAACTTCCCTTGGTGCAACTTGAGGCCATTTCCTCTTGTCCTATCACTTGTTACTTGGTTGAACAGACCAACCCCCACTTCGCTACACCCTCCCTTCTGGTAGTTGTAGAGAGCGATAAGGTCTCACCTCAGCCTCCATTTCTATAGGCTAAACAACTCCAGTTCCCTCAGCTGCTCTTCATAAGACTTGTGCTCTTGCCCCTTCACTGGCTCCGTTGACCTTCTCTGGACATGCTCCAGCAACTCAATGTCTGTCTTGTAGTGAGGGGCCCAAAACTGAACACAGTAAAGAGCGGCCTCACCAGTGCTGAGTTTTGGAGGTTTAACCGCAGTAGGACCATGTGGTCCTGCACTCACTCCCCCCACCTGGTGAGATGGGAAGGGAATCACAACAAAGAGGGGCACGGATTAGGATGAGGACTGGGACGGCTGGGTCACCAGTTATGGTCGTCCCCCTCCTCCTGGCAACAAAACTCTCTCTCTGTTTAGGCCAATGGTCATCTTTTGTTCAGGTCAATGTCCTCTCCTCCAAGTTCTCTCCACCTTCTTCATTTCAAGATGGTTCTTCCCCTCACAAATATGGATTCACAGAAGTGTTTCTGTAGTGCTAATTGGCTCAGCCTGAGCTGGGGGTTCTCTGCCTTGGAGCCAGGGGAGCTTTCGCTCTCACAAAGTGGCCCTTCCCCCACTACCAAAAATTTCCCCACTCCCCCCAACACCCACTACGCACAAACCCAACACACTAGTACAGGGGTAAGACAGCTTCCCTAGTCCTACTGGTCATACTATTCCTGATACAGGCCAGGGTGCTGTTGGCCTTCTTGGCCACCTGGGCACACTGCTGGCTAATGTTCAGCTGCTGTCGACCAACACCCGCAGGTCCCTCTCTGCTGAGCAGCTCTCCAGCCACTTCTCCCCAAGCCTGTAGCTCTGCTGGGAGTTGTTGAGGCCAAAGTACAGAACCCAGCATTTGACCTTATTGAATCTCATACAGTTGGCCTCGGCCCATTGATGCAGCCTGTCCAGATCCCTCTGCAGAGCCTCCCACCCAGCTTGGTGTCATCTGCAAACATACAGAGGGTGCACTCAATCCCGTTGTCCAGATAATTTATAAAGAAGTTAAAGGCGGCTGGGCCCAGTTCTGAGCCCTGGGGAACACCACTCATGACCAACTGGATTTAACTCCATTTAACACCACTCTTTGGGCATAGGGATCCAGCCAGTTTTTAACCCAGCAAAGTATATGCCCATTCAAGCTGTGAGCAGCCAGTATCTCCAGAAGGATGCTGTGGCAAATGCTGTCAAAGGCTTTACTGAAGTTCAGATAGACAACGTCCACAGCCTTTCCTTCACCCACTAAGTGGCTGTCCAAGTTGTAGAAGGAGATGAGGGTTGCCCAGCAGGACTTGCCTTTCACAAACCCATGCTGACTAGGCCTGATCATTTGGTTGTCCTGAATATACTGTGTGATGGTACTCAGGATTATCTGCTCAATGGTAGACTCAATTGAGTCCCAGATCTTTGCCTTTTCATTAATATCTTGATCCTGAAAGATTAGAAGATACTTGATCTCAAAAGTACCCACTGTATATCCAACAGCTGTGGTCACAGAAAGGACATTGCCAGAAGAAAGGGACAGATAGCCATGTGGGTAAGGCAAGAGAGCACCTTGCTGAAGTTTTGAGGGCACATATGTTGAACTTAAATACCTAAACATATATTAGAACTTTGATCTTAATTGGCCTTGCAGTCAATGAGATTTGTTCTGTTTAGTTTATTGCAGACTTGAGTCAGGAGGTAATAATATGAGGCAAGTACATCAATATCCCACTCTTGGCAGAGGCCAAGTTCCTGAATAGTGTGAAAGCAATAAGACACACAATGAAGGAATTTTTTCTCTTAAGAATGAACATAATAAAGAGGGATGCTGACAGGAAAAAATGCACGCAGTTTACATACAGATGGACAATATGTATGGCATGGAGAAGGATGGAACAGCAGGAGCAGGGTCATCAGTATTGTCATCAGGAGGAGGTGCTGGATTTTCAGCAACTGGCTTTTCAGATCAAGTTTTGAAAGATCTCATTTACTTCAGCTATGAGACTGAAAGACCCAGATAAATCTTTCAGTGTGAGTGTTCTTGTTGCTTGTCTCTGGGCAGTTACTTTTCCAGCATTGTTATAATCTCAGATGAATCAAAATAATTCAAGCAGATCAAGGGTGAATGATGGAAAAACAGGATAATGGTCAGATGGTCCATGTTAATAGGAAATCAGTGATGGAACTCCAAAACTATGGCTAGAAAAATGACAGATGGCAGGGTGTTGCCGAACAATGTTGTAGTAGTAAGTTCCCCAAAGAACAGAGAGGGAGATTTTGTCCAAAAGACTGTTAGAAGGAAATTTAGCAGTTAATAAAATTTTGGGATTGTTTACTATTTTAGTGTGACTGGAAATGCAGATTTAAAGTCCATTCCAACGTGAAGAGAAAGGAGATCTCTGTATTTTCATATGCACTGTGAATAGTGTTTTTAATATCAGAGAATGAAAAACAGAAGAAAAATCTCTGTAAAAAAGTTTTTTAAAGTGCTTTTTTTCACACCAAAACAGTCTGTGGTGTAGAACCTGATATTTCTGTTTACTTGTGTATGCTGTCAAAATTCATAAAAGTGGGATTTGCATCTCTCTACGGATAGGTTGCAGGTAAAAATACTGAATTTCGATACACACCTACATGTGCTCTATATTAAAGACTAGATCTAAATGTCTGAAGCTGATCTGTGCTAATGTGCGCCAGCCAGTGATACAATGCAATTTTTTTGTGACATTTGCTAATTTCTGGAAGATTTGAGCAGGCTCCTCTGAACAGTGTACAGCAGCACAAGCTCTTGAGATGGCGGTTAACATTACCTCCCTTACAGTAGTTATCCGTGGGTTAATCTTTCTGTGTTTATGGCAGAAGGACAAATAAGGGAAATGCTTGTTTCAGGTCAAGGCTGATAGCTAGGCTAGGAAAATTGTGAGAGGCGATGGGACTGGTCTCTGCTCCGTGAGAAGTTAAAGATCATCAGTTCACACTGCAGTGACTTGCTTTGTTCTCAGGAGCTTCTACGGTCTCTGGATTTAAAAGAAAAACAAAAACAAGAAAAAAAAAAAAAAAAAAAGAAAAAAGAAAAGAAAATGCACCAGACTCATAATGAAAGCCAGCAACTGGCTCAAGGGAGGGAGGAGCATGTGACTTTGACTTCACCAGCAAAAAAGCTGGGCAGAGAATGCAAATGATCTGCAACCTTGGGAGTTAGGCTGAGAAATGGGTCCAGGTCATCTCTATGGATTTCCCGGGGGTGAAGCTGCAGCTTGAGGGGAAACATGTGGTGCTATTTGTGTTTGTTGCTTTTGAGCTGTGCTGGGGACAATCCTCCCAGGAGGTTACATGAAAAATGCCATAAAAGATTCCCAAATCCTATCTCACGGCCCCATCACCAGTTACATGGAAGAGCTTTCACAATGTTCTTATCTTCCCTTGTCTCTGGTAGGAGGTTGTTATCGGTGATCTGAAGCCAGGCACTGCACACCGTGTTAGCGTTGGAGCATATGGCTGGGCAGGGAAAGGACGACCCAGCATGCCCCGAGATGTGACAACCTTACCGCAAGGTAACACTGCATACTTGGCTCTCTGTTGCAAAACTGACAGGACATACATCTGTAACATGGAAGGTCACTCACATGTAAATCTTTGTCATGTGTAGGATTGTAATATTTTATGATTGCTTTTCCGTAAGTGTGGAGTTTTAGAGGGGCAACATGTAAAGGGAGAAGCCCCTAAATTTGATTCCCAAGTCTGTGGGTTTTGAGTTTAAGTGTGTTTTAGCCCATCCACTTCTCTGATGCTGTTCCTTTGCATTTCTTCTGGCTTAGATAAGTGCATGCCCCCTGTACCACCATTTCAACCCCAGATTGTGGTAGTTTCTGATTCAGAAGTTGCGTTATCCTGGAAGCCCGGAGTGAGCGAAGGAAGTTCTCCCATCCAGTATTACACAGTGGAGTTTATCAGGCAAGTTTGCCAGGGGAGTCTGAATTTCAGTGTTTGTGCACTGCAGGTTTTTTGTTTTGATTTGTTGTTGTGGTTTTTTTTTACACAATCTGCACTATTAAACATCATATAGATTCTTCTCATGATTTATTTACCTACTCTGTATGATACACTTAGTTTTCCTGTCAATGTGTGTTGAATTACCATGAAAATTTAAAGACAAAACCAGAAATAATCTAAGTTGTTATAAAATCACCAATAAGTTGCCCCTTCTGATTGAAGAAAATAAGATCTGATTTGATCTGTTCCTTCTAATAAAGGCTTGGGTGAATGAAATTTCAAAGTTCTCCTGTTATCAAACACTATGGAACCATGCTGGGAAAAGAGTGTGTGGCAGAGCAGTTTCCTTAGAAAATAATCCAGGGACTGCAAAATCAGTACTTTGGGCAGTTTTACCTGACAAAAGTTTTCTGGGTCTTTAGCTTGCAGTACTCAGACTTGCTTTATTATCCTAATGTTAATCAAGTTTAGGTGATATTCTGGTCTTTCTGTTTAGATTTTTATTGTCGAGGTAGGGTGTTGGTGGGGTCTCCTCTTCTCTTCTCTTCTCTTCTCTTCTCTTCTCTTCTCTTCTCTTCTCTTCTCTTCTCTTCTCTTCTCTTCTCTTCTCTTCTCTTCTCTTCTCTTCTCTTCTCTTCTCTTCTCTTCTCTTCTCTTCTCTTCTCTTCTCTTCTCTTCTCTTCTCTTCTCTTCTCTTCTCTTCTCTTCTCTTCTCTTCTCTTCTCTTCTCTTCTCTTCTCTTCTCTTCTCTTCTCTTCTCTTCTCTTCTCTTCTCTTCTCTTCTCTTCTCTTCTCTTCTCTTCTCTTCTCTTCTCTTCTCTTCTCTTCTCTTCTCTTCTCTTCTCTTCTCTTCTCTTCTCTTCTCTTCTCTTCTCTTCTCTTCTCTTCTCTTCTCTTCTCTTCTCTTCTCTTCTCTTCTCTTCTCTTCTCTTCTCTTCTCTTCTCTTCTCTTCTCTTCTCTTCTCTTCTCTTCTCTTCTCTTCTCTTCTCTTCTCTTCTCTTCTCTTCTCTTCTCTTCTCTTCTCTTCTCTTCTCTTCTCTTCTCTTCTCTTCTCTTCTCTTCTCTTCTCTTCTCTTCTCTTCTCTTCTCTTCTCTTCTCTTCTCTTCTCTTCTCTTCTCTTCTCTTCTCTTCTCTTCTCTTCTCTTCTCTTCTCTTCTCTTCTCTTCTCTTCTCTTCTCTTCTCTTCTCTTCTCTTCTCTTCTCTTCTCTTCTCTTCTCTTCTCTTCTCTTCTCTTCTCTTCTCTTCTCTTCTCTTCTCCTCTCCTCTCCTCTCCTCTCCTCTCCTCTCCTCTCTATGTTGAATTCTCTAAAGTTTGCAGTAATAGAGCTGAACTGCAAAAAGTTGCCAATCAAGTTGGTTTTATAAGGTGCGTATGAAGGGTCAAGAGGAGGTGGTTGTATCTGCATGTACAAACAAGTATTCATACCTGATTGCTCATATGCTTGTGTAAGCTAGTATCTGCATACAAAGCTGTTTATTTTCATGTTCTTGCCCCTATATTTACTCTTACAGTGAATACAAAATTCAGCCTTTGGAAGTTTAATCCTTTGGGTGAATACTTGATGACAGGTTTTAGTTGAGGTTCCTGGGTAAGGAGAAAGAATTGCTTCTTCAGCTACCCTGAACTGTAAAGGTCAAAAAATCATTCTTCAGAAAAAATCATTACTTTTTTAAAAAAAAAAATTGTTGTTAAAACAGACAGAAAGAACTATTGGTTTTCGGTGCTTGAAATATAGTTACAATCTAGAAGATATGAAATGAAAAAAATTCCAAGGCTGAAAGCCTACTTGTGAACTTAACGTTGCACTTTGTATTTGAGCCCTAATGCTCTATATTTAGTGGGAAGCCATCCAGCTTTGATTGGGCTGGGAGGCAGAACATGAGGACTGAAGATACCTTAGGGCCATCATGTAAACTCTGCTGTAGCATTACTGTGCAATTTCTCCAGTATCTATTTTTCAAACACAATCATTATCTGAACTCTTCTTTCTTATTTACTTGGTGGATAGGGAAGGGATTTTGTTGGGTTCTGATTGACTGCACTTCTGTCACTTCCGTGCTTTTGCTGGAAAGTGGAGCCTACAGGTTTATGTACATCTCTTAATAGCACCAGGGACCTGCTAATGGAAGAAGTGGGCACCATCATCTCCATCTGACACATTGAAAGTGCACCGTTGAATGTTTGTGTTCAGCCAGAGAGTGGAAAACTGCTTTCACTGTTTAAGTAAAAAAATGCAAGTAATTGAAATTTTGGCATTTCATTGTTTTTAGACTTTGGGAAAGAATTTGCTAGCAGCACAATGTTTTGGTTACAGTGTTTAGTTTGAGGTTTGAAGCTAAGCTTGAAGTGTATTTTTTTAATTTTGGGGTTATGCTCTTTTAGACTTGTAAGCTTGATTATATGTTTGGAGAAAGTTCAATGAGCCATAAGCCCTAATGGCAGTTAAAGATAAAGATTTAACTTTAAGCTTCATTGTCTTTGTCTGTGTATAGTTTTAATTACTATAAAATGTACTAATGTGAGTTAAAGTAGTTTAATTAAACCAATGTAAAACCAAAGCAAAATGGTGAAAGAAAATTTAGAATTAAGTCCTCTTATGTCAAAAATTACAAAATTATCCTGTACTTTTTCAAAATTAATGACTTTCTTATTCAAATCTGTAATTTCTTTTAGGTCCAGCTCAAACCTCTAAAAAAGGATGACATTGTTTAAGTAATTTCAGTCCCCTTAGAACAAAGTTTTTTTAGTTTAACTCTAGATAAACCATGCTAGGTGACTGAGATGAGGCAAAACCACTCTTTTCACTTGCTTAACTGTGATATTGGGGATTAAAACCTCATGAAAATTCAATATATTAATTGCTTGCACATACCAGAATCTAATCAGAACTAGTGCTAACCTGCAATCCCTTTCCACTTGGGGTCTGAATTTGGGCCTTTATTTAGGTACTTGTGTGGGTTTCCCTGGGGACCTTTTGGTTTGCTGCAAGCAGTGAAGGGTTGCAGGCAGTTTCGGATAGAGGAAAGGCTGGGCTAACTCAGGCTGTGTTCTGCTGTTGGCTACAAGAGGATGCTAAGGAGACCACAATCCCAACTTGGCTAAATACTGAAAATCAGGAGGGCTAATGTGGGTCTCCCTGCTCACTGCACAGTTCATAGGGAATGTGTAAAATAATGTGTTAAATCCAAAATAGCCAATGGAATCTGTGGAAGGTTGCAGGCTCAATATTAATAGTCTGTTGCTTTATGCTGAGAAATATTTTATGACAAACGTTATTCTTATGAAAGCCCTTAAAGCGAGATCCTGGGTTTAAAACATACTAGTTTGGGTGTTTTTCCTAAAGATACTATAAAAATCAATTCTTAAAAATGTCTTGGATATTTTCACTTGAAATACTCCAAATGCTCAAATTTTTAATTTGTTCAACGCCTACCCGATCTTTTAAACATGGGGACTAACTTATCCAAATTTTCAGAGTCAGCTAGCTTCTATGTGTTTCAGCAGTGTATCCCTTAAAAGGCATAGGTCACTTTCTTTTCATATCCTTGGTAGGTAGATGGGCTGAACAGCTTTCAGTATTAATCTTGACATACAGGGGAAATTCTTCAATATCTTAATAATTACATGAAACTTCTTCTCCAGTGAACTAGTTGGGTTCTGCCAATAAAACTGGGGAGATTTATCAGTATAGAGATGTTAGGTTGAAGCAAGTTCAGCATTGGGTTGTGGGCAGGTTTCTTGGTTAGTTTGAAGCCTCCCCCGTAGAAAAAAGGTGTATCTCTGAATCCATTCCCTGTTGAACTAGCAGTCCCTGGCGCTGCACTGAGTCAGGCAGTCACATTCGCTTTAATTTGCAAAGAACCTGAAACAACAGATCTGACCAGGGAGATACCCCCTAATGCCCAGCAAAAATACCTTTAATACTGCTTTCCTGATTAATGCATGAAATAGATACATCTACCTCAACATTTACTTCACTATTTGTGAGGGTTAAATCCTTGAAAAGGTAACTAATGAAGAAAAAGGAGTGGAAGACACAGAAAATAGGGAGAAAATTCTTAATGTGAGACAGCAACAGAGTAATATTTAACAAGAGAATGAGGTTAGAAAACTGTCTACTTTTCCTTTCCTCAGAGTGGAACTGGCATATTGGTTGATATAGTTCATAGAAAGCGTCCCAATAAAGCTAACCGATAATAATTACTTAGTGCATTGAGTATTTTCCATAGCAAATAAGAATGTATTGTACTTGTGGCCATATTTATTATTTGTAGGAATATTTTTAAAAAATTGATAGAACTGTATTTGCCATTTGAAATTAGTACAAACATGGCACAAAAGAACACTCAAAAACCCTATAAAAATTGGATTGCTAGCAGGTGCTTCACTCTTAAATTGTTTCCAGGTGATTTTAAGAGGAAGTTTGCGTGAGTATAAGATTGCTGTTCTCTGTATCAGAAATATTTTGTTTCCTAAATTAAGTCAGTCCCTAGATTACAATGTAACACAATGATCCAAATGTTTTGGGTATGTTTGGGGTGGAATTCTGCCCTTGGTTTATATGACTAGTCCTATTGACTTTACCCATAGGTTTGTTATCTTAAAAATACTCTTTGTCACTGGCCATATTCTTACTGCATGGCCTTTCTGAGTTGACAGGGCACAGCTGTAACTTCAAGAGCAGAAAATGCCCATAGAAGTTGTCTGATTTCTGTGTGCACAGATACATCATCTGGAGCAGCCCTGTGAGGTCCTGGCTGGAGACAGAGAGATGTGTGCTGGTCCAGGGAATGTAGCTCTGCAGAAAGACAGGAAAAAACGTCATCAAAATGAGCCCTTCTAGTGTAAAAGTTGACCCAAACTGAATTTTATGCAAAAAGAAGAGAGTTTTCAGCAAAATGTTCCCAACTTAGAAACAAAGGAGCTGGCTGGCCCTGGACACCGTCACCAGCTGAGTTTTTTATGTTCCTCTCCCCACCTGTTTGCCATTTTTTCATCTTGTACCGATTTGTTCACACAGGGAATGTTCTGGAGAAGTAGCAAAGGTCGAGTGATAAATCTCCCTCT
>NW_010338320.1:32699-51335 GCF_000700745.2 Antrostomus carolinensis
TGCAGGCATTTCCTTTATTACTCACTTCTGCAGAAGGATGTCTTGTGAAAGACAGTCAGTGAAGTTGAAGGCTAGCCTACGGTTTGTGTTATCTCCTAAATTTTGGTAGGGTGCAATACCTCCCTTGGGTCCCTTCCTCAGAGTTTGTTTCCATTGGGCAGATGTCAGCTGGGTCTGTTGCAGAGAGACAGTGAGGCAGCTCTTGAGCTAGCAGGAATTCCTTGGACTGGAATTAGAGCCAAAAAAGATGTGTACAGGAAAATTGAAAACACTACTAAGCAAGCATGTGGAAGGAAGCAATGTTAACAGCTTTCATTTGGAAAACACTATGCATTTTCATTTTGGCCCGGGCTCAGAGAAGGGAAACAAAAGAGTAGCCAAAATAAATGCCCTCCTGTCTGCCAGGAAATGGTGGTGGAGGGTGACTTAAGATGGTCTGTTTAGCTGTCACTGCATTTTGTGCGTTTGTCTGATTTTATTTTTATTTTTAGCAAGACAACAGAATATTCACACCCATTGCGCACAGGAGCCAGGCAGCTGGGAGCTGCTGCTCTGTCACTGTGTTGGCCCTGCTGGCACAAAACAATGAAACCTCAGTGATCAATAAATATTGTATTGACTGGTAGAAGAAAACATATATTAACTTTGGCATTTCCGTCCAGCTGCAAATAAGCAAATAGAAAATGCCTGCCATGTGCTATAATTTTCATTGGAAGACATTTGCAGCTAGTCCTGTGTAAACACTGGTAGATTCAGGGAGCACTTGGAGGTTATTTCCTGTAATAAATATCACAAGGACATCTTTGAAAAGGACACTGGAATAATTTTCTCTGAAAGTCATTTCTGTCCCTATTTTACTTTCATGAGCTTCAATTTGTATATTTTGGGTGGCCTAGACTTAACACTTACATTTTCATTTTGTTTGTGTTTGTTTATGTTCTCATTCAGTTCTCTCTTTTTTGAGAAGAGACCACTTTTAGAAAGAGTAGAAATAGTGTGAAAGCATCAGAATACTCTGTCAAAGTATTTGAAGTAGCCCTCCCGTTTCCGATGTTCCTCCGCATACGAGTGTAAACATTTGAGACCAGACTGCCATGTGAATGATAGCACTGGTTTCAGATGGATTATAACACACTTAGAACAAGCGTTTATTGGCAGTTCGCTTCCAGTATGAGTCAGGAGTTAACCAGTTATTGTCCAAAGGCAGATGTGGGAATTTTGTTACAAAATCCACATATGTAGGCCAGGTTCTCTATATTATTGTTCTGTTTTGTTTTGTTGGTTAGTTTTTGGTTTTTTGTTGTTTTTTTTTTTTTTTTCTGAAGAGAAGACTTTGGATCCAGATTTTCCAGTGTGAGTGGATTAACCTGATTGCCTGGGAGAACAAATGTTAGATTCTCATCCTGTTAATGCTTGTATATGCTGAAGGGACTTAGTGGCATTAGAGCACAAACTCTTAGAAATAAATCAGGATTTTTTCCTCTATTGCAAAGTATTGCTTTATACAGCCAAATACAGGATCTGCAACTGCTAGTAATAAACCTCCACTTCAAAACTGTGAACCCCAAATCCATGATAATGGATAAATAGAACTTGATTTGTCAAACTGTTGTCTAAACAACCAGAATATTGTTTTTCTATCACTGTATAGTTTTGATATCACAGGCTTTGTGGCTTAGTAATGGTTGCGCAGTCTGACCCCTTAAGACTGAAGGATTTCAGTGATGAGTTAGTAGCCTTATATCTCATTTTATTTCTCAGGAAAGTTTAAAGGCAATTAATTTTTAAATTATAGCCATTTTTAATTATTTATGATCTTGGCTTTGTTTGATCCTGAAGGCCAGACCTTGACAGCAATTGGACAGTAATAAGAGAACAGATCCAGATGGAATCCATGGTTCTCAAGGGACTTCTCCCAAATACCAAATATCAGTTTGCGGTCCGAGCAGCAAACTCCCATGGATCCAGCCCCGCCAGTGCACCGAGCGACATCATCCGAACGTTCAGTGAGTAGAACCACCTTTTGGTAAATAAAGCAATATGAAAACAAAGTGTATCTGTAAATAAAGTGTATCTGGGCTAGCCTGTGGAGGTCTGCTGGTGGAAAGAGTAGCTCTCCAAGCACAGGCACCCCCAGTCTGACACCTCTCAGTCCTGTCCGTGGAGCTTGCAGCATCCTGTAAAAGTCAAGTCACAAGGATTTTAAAAGCTCAAGGCAGAAGTGCTCTCATACCATTTCTCTGTTCTGGAGGTCATTGCCAGATATTCTTGGATTGCTACGTCCTGAATTTTTTGCTGGCTTCATGCACACTGATAAGTGGCTGTCATGGGGAGAAATGAGAGAGATAAGTCTGTTATTAATGCTTTTTTCTGTTCTTTGAAACTCAACTGTGTTTATTACATTTCTAATTTAAACAACTTGGAAAGACCAAAGCAAATGTATACTGTTTTCTGAGGAGTAAAGCACAGTAATGAAAATAATAATATAAACAAGTAAGCAACCCTTTTTGATCAGAAGCTGCATAGCAAAAATATTAGGTAAAAATGCATTCAAACGTACTTGAATAATCACAACTTGTTAACAATTATTTTCACATTTGTGTAGCAATGTACATCATGCACATTGCAATAAGGCATAGGTCCTGTGCATGTCTCCTGATGACCTTCCTCGGGGTACAATCCTCTGTCAGTACTAGTGTTTCTGTGGGCTGACTTTGAGGTGCTGTTGCTCCTCATCACCCTCAAAGTCATAGCTGTATGTGAGAATCTCAACCAAACCAACACAGACCATGGGAATTGTACAAATCACATTTCTCGCACAGTGGAAAATCCAGTATCGCTGTGGTGGTTTCACCCACAGCTAAGACCATGTGGTCTTGCACTCACTTCCACCCCTGCCCTGCCACCGCATTGAGATGGGAAGAGGAATACAGCAAAGGGCTCCTGCATTGAAATGAGGACAGAGATGGCTCACTCACCAATTATGGGCACAGGCAAAACACACTCAACTTGGGGAAGAAAAATCACTTTAATTTGTTACCAATCAGAGTAGCACAATGAGACATAACAACTACATCCTAAGGCACCTTCCCCCACCTCTCCCTTCTTCTTGGGCTCAAATCACTTTGCTCCCGATTTCTCTACCTTCTCCCCACCAGGAACACAGGGGAAAGGGAATGGGAGTTGCAGTCAGTTTATCTATGTCGCTCTTTCCAGCATGGAGTGTCTCCTGGGGGATACTAAAGTCCAGAAACAAAGTGTCATGGACTTCTTCGGGCACAGCTCCCAGCTCCAGCATGGGGATGTCTGTAGGCTGCAGACAGGCCTCTGGTCCAGCACAGCTCCTCCATCCTTCCTTGGCTTGGGGGGTCCGCCCCACATCGTTCCCCCCCACCCTTCCCTCTGGCACTGCATGCCTCCAGTGTCTCAATTTAGTTACAACTGCCCTTGGGCTTGGCTTTCTGTTCCAGGATGCTCTCCTCCTAGTTTAGGCTGATGGTCGTCTTTTGTTCAGATCGATGGCCTCTCCTTAGGATTGTCTCTTTTCAAAACCAGTTTTTCCCTCATAAATATGGATTCAAAGAGGCATTTCCCTATTGCTAATTGGCTCAGCCTGGGCTGGAGGTGGGTCTTCCTCGGAACCAGGGGAGCTTCGTGAAGCTTCTCGCAGGGGCCATCACCGTAGCCCCTTCCCCCACTACCAGAACCAGCCCCCTCATGCAATGAACCCACAGTCACAGAGTGGATGCAGGAAGCAGAGCCAAGGCTGTCAGGGTATGGGGACTAACTGAGCTATATCCTTAATGTGCCAACCTTTTTATTGTCTTTAGAAGGTCTCGGTGCTTTTAGGTTCTGGTTTTGAAGGCATTTATAGAGGACAGAATACCATGCAGGAAAAATGCCTGGATATATTTTAGCAGATTAATGAGCTATAAAAAGGAGCCACAAAACTGATGTTTTCTTCATTTCTCACCTACACACTCAATTGCAGATCATTTTTAATTAACTGGTAGAAAATAAGCAGCTGATATTCAGGTAGGACTGTGAGATCTGCAAGAAGAATTGCATGCTGCAGAAACATCCTTAGTGATCCACCAATTTAACCCGCTAAGGATTTATTTCTAAATTGCCTCCCTGTCTTGGAATCCCTTGTTTTCATTGACTCTTACATGGAAGTTTCCATTCTTTTTTCCCCTCTGTTATCAAATTCACACTCTGTATACATAAACACTGATTTCTGGAGAGGTTCCTAGGGAACATGAGCTTGACTCTCTGTGCCTGGATCAGATCTAGAAAGTAGATGTATTGTGCATGTTGCACTGCTCTCTGAATAGGCTCAAAAACTCTGTGCCTGTCGATGGTAGGCACATGGGTGCTGCTGTGGCTGAGAGGTTGGTCTCCCTGCACAAAGGGGCTGGCTGGGTTTGAGGGAGACCCTCATGAACAGGCAGAACTCCTGCAGCCCGGAGCCATGTCATGTCTGTGATGTGCTCCAGCCCCGCACTAGGGTCGCTTGTATGTAAGGCTAAGCTAGCAAACTCTGGGTCCTTTGGTAAATGCAAATGTGGTTCCTTTGCCAGTCTGCTCTTAGTTTCCAGGGAGGATTTTGAAAATAGGCTTAAAAACAACATATAGCCACTATCCATGAAAGCCTGCGTTATCTTGTGGATATCCGTCTTCATAATAATCAGGTTTTTGCAGAGCAAGGAGTGGTGTTCAAAGGCAGCAAAGGATGCATGCCTTTGGAAGTAAGTCCTGTGTCTTTCTGGAAACAGAAGTGTAACTGAGTATAGCAGTTCTCACTTGGCTTTAGTGGTGATGTCTGTGGAAGAAACTAGTTGATGTTAACCAGATACACAATTACATTGTGCATTAGTAGAAAAGCTAAACTTCTGTTCTGAAAAAATTTCTTGATTAAAGCCATGCATAGCCTGAACACTTCCTGAACATTTATTTTTCATCAAAACACTAAAAAACTCTGAAAAGTGATTTAAACTACTGGCAAGTTAAATGTCACAAAAAAAAAAAAAGCATGCTAAGTTTAAGGGTAACCGCCTAGAACTTAATCCTAGTTCACATGATGTATCTTCAGGTACTTTCCCTTTGTAGTATCCAGAAAGCCAATGGTTACCTTCCTTGGCCCAGTTAATCTTTTACTTTAGTTGCTCAGGTATAGACATTCGGTGCATTTGAGGTCCCCTAGGTCCTGTGGTTTTCAGCTGTCACTGCAGGAGGGCATATTTCTCACGCGCATCTCCCAGTCACTTGGCAGTCCTCTGGGGATGTCTCAGGTACCGTAATGTGTCTCAGATGGCACCAGATGCTTGAATCCTGCAAAGTGCCAGCAGATACCTCTTAGTCACCTATGAGTGCTGGAAGGGTGTCAGACAGTTAGCATGTCTGAAAATTATGCACCTCTGCTCTTTGGGGTGCACATTGTAGGAATTACTACCTTTATTTTTAAAATGGTGCCTCCTCCCATGTAAACAGTTAAACATGCCACAGATATTTTATGCTATTTTCTGAGTGCCTGTATATTCCTCAGAAATACCTGAAATATCTTAGGAAGTTGGCAGAGTCCATACAATGTCTGTCTCCTTTGCCTTACACTTAATCCACATAGTGCTAGCACTAAGGTCCTTGGTGTGTTTGGATTTAAAAAAAAAAATGTGGCTTTGTGCTTGTATATCCTGGATTTTTATACTTGTTTTGCAATAATTAGTACTTTCCTGATGCTTATTTTAACTGAAAGACAAATTTCCAGCATTACGTCAAATACTGTGGACCTTCAGGATCCATGTTGTATTGCACAGGGTCTCTTGCAGTTCTAGACAGGCTGAGACAGAGGTGAGTCCTGCAGACACTGAGTCCACGCTACTTGGGGATATTTTCTCATGGGCTATATCTCATTCTCACAGGTAATTCTCTCATTTTGGTTTTCAAAGGTGACTGGCTTTGCAGTACTCTTGACTGCATTGTTTCAGGTCAGCATAGGAAACTGTCGTCTTTGCTAAAATGTTCCTCTGAAGGGTTGCTGACAGTATCACCTGATGTGGCAGACCTCCCAAGGTCTGTGCAAGTAGAACATGTGGCCTTGATTATAAGCAGTTTCCCCCTTACCTAGTGAAAAATGTATGTTTGGTTTATGTTACATTCTCCATTTTCAGGGAGGAAAGAGAGGGCAAGTTTCCCCAAGGGTTCTCATTTATTTGTGATTTGGTTTCATTTTTTTTCAAGAGGGAAATTATGTAATAAATCAATTTTTGTTGTCTTTCTTAATTGCAGATGCAGGTTGCAGTTATTTCACTTATATAGTTGGGTTTTTTTGCTGTATCAAATCTTTCAATGTGTCATGGACAATTTACTTGGAAAAAAAAGGTTTCACGTATCAGGTTTAGTAACAACAAAATAAACTGTCCCAAAGAATCAAACAAACAAAGTGTCATCACCTGCATCGCTTAAATACCCTTCATTGCCAGGGGAAACAGATGGGGTTTGCACTGTGCCTGGAAGGTCACCAGCCTTGGGCTTTGCCAGACTGACAGAGGAAGCGTCTTCTGTTAAAAATACCCTCCTGCTTCTCTCTACAGCAAACGTGACAGAAGTGGCTGCTTAATCTGGGTACATCCCTTCCTCTGGTCCTGGCTGTCACCGCCACATTCATACTGAGTAAGGCATTGCCACAGGGGCTTAAATATTCTGCGTGGTGCTTGAATATGTCTGCTGAGGCTCAGGCACAGGAAAAGGGCAGTCCCTTGGGCCCAAACCTTGATGCAAACGATGGTGATGTGTCTTGGAGATAGCAAACAGAGGTTTTCCACAGAATTGTTTCCCACAGATCTCCAAAGGCTTTACAAAGGCAGTGTTCATATTAATACAGACAGGGACAAAAAGCAAGAGACAGGCTAAGCAATATGCAGTGTCTCACTGTAGGTCACTGACAAGAATAAAACTCAGATTAAAATGCCCCTGGTGTATATTGGATTTAGACCCATGAGGGGTTCTGCAAGAAGGTGATCAGTCTGTTAACAGTTGCATTCAATCTGCCTGTGTTGCAGTGCCCAGTGGTCTGCCTCCTACACCCTCCCGTATCTCCTGATAGGTGTGCTGGTGGCCATCTAATCAGCAAAACAAAAGTTTGTGTGGCTTTCTGTTTGTTTTGAGAAATATTTCTTTGGTATAACTTAATCCCTGATTATTTGGAAAGAAGCTGTCTAAAGTTCATGACCCCCCACAGGTTTTCCAATTAATTATAAAACGGGATTATGGGACCTCGTAAAGGAACTTAAATGGGTTTCATCTCCTTGGGCACTGAAACACTGATTTGATTAAATATAGCATACTTATAATCTCTGTAGCCATTGTTTTGGTATTTGCAGAGTACCACTTCACTTAATTGTCCTTGATTTGCCACTCATTATGAGATGAGCTCTCCACCAAAGATACACAGTGCTCTTAAGACTTGGGCTCACATGGGGTTTTCTTTACAAAGTTGTGTTAGCTTCTCTCCTGTTTTGCAGTTCTGTTGAATCACATCACATGTGGGTATCATGTCACATCCAAACACCAAACAAGGCAGAGCAAGGCAACTGAGAAGCCAGTGGGCTGTTAGATGGTCTCATAATTTGTGTGTGTACTCATCTGTATAAATTGAGGCATAGTTAGAAGAGAGTATGTCTCCATGTCTTCATTTCTCCCAGCTGCGTTACGCGTTACCAAAAACTGCTCATGGATCAGCAGGTAGAGTAATGTACCATGTGCTGTCTGAAACTCGGAGTGAGGGGGAGTGATAGCAGAGATCTGGGGCCATATTAGAGACCTGTGGATATTATGACACCTTCCAAAGTTATACTTTTCCTGGAGATACCAAACTTAACGCCCTGAAGGTCTTTGAAGAGGGGCCTCAAAGCAGTCTTTTCTACCAGCCACAATAAGCTGTACCTTCTTTGCTGTCTCCAGGCTCTAAATGTTGTACTAGTTCAATAAGGTGAAAGGAGTCACACTCTGGTTTAAAATAGTGGGTACAGGTCATCTCCTAACATCTTCTGTTGGAAAAGCATGGCATATTTTTGTCTGCCAGATGGAAGAGGCACACCTTCTGCTTGGGGAATTGCCTGTCTCTCCTAAGTTAGTAGGTCTTATTGCATGCTGGTGGCTATTGATGTAGTTTTGTGATAGCTTCACTCAAATCAGGAGAGTTACACTTCAGTAAAACTGGCGTGGCATTAAAGTAATATCTATACATCTAAGCAAGTGTGCATATCTGCATGTTAATTCAAGATACTTCACTCCTGCCATCCTTATTCAACTTAAAACCTATTAAGTCAACAGAAAGTTCAGTTGAGAAGAGAAAAAATGTGTCAGAATTTTGCCCACAACAGATGTTTATTTTGTAGCTTGTGACCTCTAAATTAGAAAATGAATTCTGTGTATCACTGCTTGTTTGAATACAGATTAGATTATTTTCCTTGACACATGGTCGTGATTTTTCCTTTCCTTTTCCCAGTTTAGCTTTATGGCTTCTGTTACTCTTAGATAAGTTACAGTTTCATCCATTAGAAGAACTAAATTAGTTCTGAAATAAGTATAAAGGCGATAAGTAATATTACAGACCTGACTTAAAAGCAACGGTATACTAGTGAGCTTAAAGTTGTTGCATCTGCTTGGAGCTCAGTTAGTGTTGGGCTCTGCTTTGTTCATAGAATTTCTGTTAAACTCCGAGTCACATTTATAATTTTTATGTTTGAGGTTTTGCACACTGAAATTCTTTTGTAAAAATGTATGTCATATAAAATCATTGTTGCCAAAGAAGGAGATTCTGATGCAGTGATGGAGGGAAGAGGTTGACCTTGCAGTTGGAAATGAATACTGTGAGTAAGAGGTTTTGCCCACATTTTGATAGTATCTGTTGTTTTCTGTAATGAATGCAGGACTGAGACCAGTTCATAAATATAAAGTCTATTCCTCCAATAGTAATCCTATGCCTATGCCTTTGCAGTCACCAGCAGAAGTAATCTGGATGTAGTTTGTCCAGTTGGCCTCTTATTACCAGTCATAAAGCTATGAGTGCTCTGCTTAGCTCAGTTGGTAGAATTCTGTGCTGAATAATTATGTTTCATATACAGTTAACTTGTATTATTTACAGATTATTAGGTATACATGTTAGAGTAGAAAGGTTTATACATGTTCTCTCCCAGCCTAGCATTGTTGTTTCGGCTGCAAATGTGTATGCCTCATTACCTCTACTCATTTGTCTCTGATTTTTCTGTATGCTGATGTAACATGTAAAGCCCGTTGGTAAGTGATTCCCACTGAGCACGTGGTGGGCGGCCAATTAGCCAGCCAGGGCACGCATTTGTATCTGGTGCACATATGCTTAATTTCGTAACTATCTGCCAGGATTTCTGGGTTAAAGTCACGGCAAAGGAAGAGAGAGTACAATAAGACTTAGACAAGCACTCTCCTGCCTGAATCAAGTCAGTGAGATATTTTTCCTTTATACTCCACCAAGGTGGGAGATGTCTGACCCCAGTTAGACTGGCTCAAAAAAGCCCTATAGCACTGTGCCCACATTGCTCCCTCTGAAAGTCTGCTGAGCCTTGTTAGCTTTGGCTGGCTCCATTGAGTTGTTCAGTGGTGGTAGTGAAGCCCTCACTACCATCAAGTGGCATTTTCTGGCTTGTCAGGTCTCTTTTCCACAGACAGCCACTGCCCAGCAAGACTTTGCATCTCTGCATGTTGCAATGTGAAGGACCTGCTAATTTATGAGAAAATATGGGCTGCTTGTGGCTGCTAAAATAAACAAGCACACCTGGTCAGCCTGTACAGAGGCTTTGTAAAACAGGGATTACCTGTGCTGTTTTTAAGTGACCGTAAAGGATTTTATGGAAATTTTATGGAAAAGGTAAATGTATGCAGTTTGTTGTTTTAATGGTTATCAATTGTTTGTCTATTCTTAACCTTGATGAAATGACAAGTAGCGATATTGATACAGTTACCTGTATTATCTTTCTTCATGACTTCTGGTAAATTTTAATAGCTAAAAAGCGTAAACCATTGTTTAAGCAGAATTTGCTATGTTAAGTGCAAAATAACACAGATATGTTCTATGAGGACCCTCTTCCTGCTCCCAGCCTGGAGTCCTTCACAGCATGGTTCAGCACTCCAGGGAGAGGCAGGAGCAATTATGCACATGAAAAACACATGATGTTTGTGCACTTTTCTTTTTTTGAGGTGCTGAATTGTGTTTTTAAAAATAGCCTAAAAATATGCTTAGGATGGTAACATCAGGAGCATTGGAGGCAGTGGAAGCAGATAAAATTGTAAGCAGAGTGTGCCAGAAAAGCCCTACCTAGATGCATCTCTTCTGCTGTTCCAGTTATCTGGTCACCAGTAGGGCACATACAGGACTATGTATTTACAAAAGGGAAAAGTTTGATCTAAAAACAGTAGAGTTATTAAAATGTTGTCCATGCCAAGGAAGTTCAGAACTGTTCTCCTGGAAGAATGATGGATAAAAGTCAGTTTGCAGTGGGAGACCTCGGCTTTGCCTGCTTTGTTTAGGAATCACAGTAAGTGACTAAATTAAGGTCTACACTTTGTTTTAAGTTGCATGTGTATTTCTTGAACAGTGTCTCTTATCTTCAGGCTGACAGTTTCATTAACTGTACAGGATTAACATTAACACCACTTCAGATTTCAGTATGGTAAGATCTGAGTTGCTGTGTGTAAAGAGAAAAAAAATATATGAACTGAATGTGCTGGTTGTGTCTTTTTAGGCTCTGAGGAGTTAGGAAGTGGAAGCTATGGGCATCGGTATATTACAGACACAGTGACTGGTGATGATGATGGATTTGATATCGATGATTCAGACTACGACATTTACATAGAAGAGGTAAATTTCAAGATTCCACTTTGGCATTTGTGTTTTCTTTATAACATCAATACTTTAAGGTGTCTGATCTTGTCAGGAAGTTTACTATAGGATATTATTTGCTTGGACATAATAATATGGTTGTTTCTTTTTCTATGGTGTGGATGAATTTACTGTTTCACATCCCTGTCTTGGGAGGCATCAATTTCATTTCCATGTAGCATTTTAGGTTTTACTGAATTTGTGTTTCTTTATTTCCTTTCAGCTCAGACCGCTTCCTGCTATCAAAGGAGGCAACAGAAAATTTCTGGTTGAAACTAAGGTCACACCAGGGTCTAGTTCCAGGCTCCTGTCACGGGTCCTTACAACCACGTCTGAAGCCACTACTTCTACTCCCACCACGACACAGTCTTCAATCACAGAGAGGGAGACTACGGCTTGGGCAGCAAGGAGGGGTGGCATGTCTTCTGCAACACGCCTCTTTGATCTCTCCTGTGATGAGACCATCTGTTCTGCAGACAGCTTTTGCGTCAATGACTATGACCGTGGTGGCTCACGCTGCCACTGCAACTTGGGAAAAGGAGGAGAGACCTGTGCAGAAGGTAGGTTTCTGCGTGCCCACCGCTGCTGGCTTCTCTTCAGAGTCAGGAGCAGCTCCGTGATGAACCAGCTAAAGTGCATTTTGGGAATAGCTGGCTGGCCAAAATGGATCCCTAAGGACAGCAGCATTTTCCATGTCCCAGTTCAGATGTTGGCCTCTTTGCTACGTGTGAAGAAGTTATTCTTTAATAAAGCTGAATGCGGACCCCATGTGAAGGTGCACAAGGGAAGTTAATCCTCTTTCCACCACCTAAGAGTGGGAAGGTGGTGGAACCAGGTATGTTGGTAGGCACACAGGTCTGACAGGGTCCAGTCATGACATCCACAGCTTCCAGCAGGGACATTCAGCCCTTTGTTGACCCTTGCCTTTTGCCTGCAGCTGAAGCCCTGAACCATCTGCATTTCCAGTGTGGTCCATCAGATGATGCTGATACTGAAGCAGGGATGTGAGACAGAGCTCCCATTGTAAAACCATCTCCAGAGGAGGCTTTCCCTGTGGTCTATAGGGCAGAAATGCTAGAGTGGTGGCCACAGCACTCATGTCAGGCAGTCTGGGGCAGGGGAGGAACGAGACCCGCTCCTCAGTTCAGAAGGGGTCAATGTGAGGAAGTGTGGTTGTCAGGACTTGCCATGCATCCTCTCACCTCTCTGCAGGGAAGCTCAGCCAGGGCAAGAGCTTGCTGAGCTGAAGGAGACTGTCCTCCTTCTCCTTCACTTGCCACCTTCCTATCTTCCCCCTCTGCAGACCTAGCCTTGCCCTTTCTCTGAGTCTGTTGTTGAGCCCATCACCCAGATAGCCAGTCCAACTCACTCACCAGGCCATAAGCAGGTCACTTTTCCCCCCCCCAGAGTTATTTTTCTTCTGATTTAGTGACCAAACGGTCAGATGAATGCCAGAGCTTGTGCAAAGCAAGTGTCTGATTTCTTGTAGCGGTGCTGTCACACTAACTAAGAAAGAGCTGATCCATCCCTCTGCATGCTCATCTAATCTGTCAAGGCCCTGCCACACAGCAGAGCATCAGGGACACATGTTTCTTCTGCAGGCTTGTTTAGACATTTGTGATGTACAGCACGGTGCATCAGGCATACAGACACTGAGTGTGTTTGATTTTCTCCTCCTGGTGCTGGAGTAAAGAGAGCTCATTCTAAAAAGAGTTTGTTGTGGCTCAGCCACATGGAACAGCTGCAGATGTGATTTTGGGCCTTGATCAAGTATGAAAAGTTGAGGGTTTATTTGAACTGACATAACTGTACACAACTTGTGGACTGAGTTTGTTAACGTTAGTCCAAAACCACCATTTTTCACAAGGGAGTGTGTTATTCCTTGGTAAGCAGTAGCATCCTGTACCAATATTCCCTTGTACTGAATTTCTCCACAGCAGCCAATATTGTTAAATAGTTATTAATCTGAATGAAAACAGACTTTTATTTACAGCCAACAGCTGCATGGCACTCTGGTCCAGTCAGTTCTGCTTGTGATCAGGATATGAGCTAATTGCTGTCTGCTGCGGTTGCATTCAGGTTTATAGCACTGGTTCTCTTCACCTCAGCCTAAAATATATGCCTTGCAAACAAAAAAGCTGAGAGCTGTGTATCCAGATACAAATATGCAAGGAAAACCTACTCAGTATTCAAATAGCAAAGGAGAATAAGACTCCTTATCCTTCCTTCCTCATTAGACTTAGACCCACTGCAAAAATAAGAATTCAGGCCTGAACCTATGTCTTTCCTCAGAGCTTCTTAGGAAAATGAGCTGCAAAGGTATCAGTAAGACATCTCTCTGATTTTCTTTTTCTGTGCTGAAGCCAGGATGGTCCTCTACCGTAAGACAACAAAGGATGAGGATTGATAATGCCAGCTGACAAGAGCAATATGAAGGGCCACTGTTGCAGCCAGGGATGCAGAGATGCCTGCAGGACTTTCTTCTCCCCATCACTCCCTTTACCTTCTATCCTGATCTGACCAGAGGGAAGCTCTGGAAGCTGCTGGGCTCTTGTGAGCCATCCAAAGATTCTGTGGATGCTGGACACAGCAGCTATGGAGCAGCAGTGACTAATGCAGTGTGGAGTCTGGCCACATTTCCCGCATATGTTTTTATAGTCCTGCAAAACAGAAAATTACTTTGTTGCCTCTGTTTTAAATGAATTCTTAAAAGGAGATAAATATAAAGTAGATGGGTTCTGTCTTCTGTAACAGGGATGAAAATCTGGAGAAAGTTCTACTGAAGCCAGTGATTAAACTGTCAAGCTGTATTTGGCCCTCAGTATCCTGTTTCTTTCCAAGTTCACCAGGTCCTTGGGAATAAAAGAATTAGTTGTGAAAGGGGGTAGGAGAACAAGGCAGTAGGTTAACTGATTGTTGACTACTGATGACTAGTGGTTGTCTCTGGAAGAACCCTGCCTTGCATTTTCATTTGATGCTATCTCATGCTAAATGTGTATCTTGATTTTTATGAGGGAGAAAACTGCTAAATAACATGCTTCTGTCTTTCAGATATTATTATCCAGTACCCTCAGTTCTTTGGCTACTCATACATCACTTTTGAACCACTGAAAAACTCCTATCAGACATTTCAAATTACCCTTGAATTCAGGGTAAGTTTAAGAAATTCCAAGCTCACATAGGAGCTTTGAATTTTATTCACTTGTTCTGATGATGTGGACAATAACTTAGTTTCAGTGTAGCTTATAATGTAATTGTAGTGAACCTGTGCATAATCTTCATCTCTAAGGACCTGACTTCACCTTCAATGAATGGTAATGAAGTAGGTAAAATGAGCTAAAATGTTTACATCCATTATTGGTAGGCAGTGCATGAGAGAATCCCTCAGACTAGTAGTACTGGCATGGCAGACTAACGACAAGGTACATTTGCAAGGTTATAACCATGTGAATGAGCAACAGGATCACCTGGAATTTTGTGAATTACTGTTTGGAAGTGGCGTGCAGTATCTTTGCATATAAGAAACTGTGATCTTGTTGTACTACGCAAAATACTGCCCTATATCCAGGGTTCCTTTCCCATTCTGCAGGATTTAAGTAGGCATTAATTTCCACCTCTGAAGCTTGGGACACTGACTACTAATACATACAAGATACCGGACTACTCTAACTACAGTTCTGAAGCATACATCCCACAATGACTTGTGTTAGTGCCATCTGTGTGTTACGGCTGGAGCTGCCTGTAAGGGAGGGTGGCTGAGCTCTCGGATGCACCCTTGCTCCCACGAAAGGCAGACTTGCCAGCATCCCAGACTAGGTGTGAGGCTTTCAGTAGAGTAGCCACAGTCTGTTGCCTCATGTGGTGATCTGACACTCCTCTGGCAATTTGTCAGCTTAAAATGCAGGATGGATGTGAAAAGCCACTGTGTCAGCTGCTATGCATGTATGGAGAAATCCTACCTGTGCAGGTTGTTTGGCTTGAAAAGAGTCAGGCTCACTCAACACATGAAGCAGGGTGTGTGTGTATTCATGTGCTGCAAGTCTGATGTGTGTACACTTAACAGGCTTGCTCAGACATCCTTGCTAGACTTTGTGCTCAGAGGTCTCATATGGGACATGTCTGACAGTCTTTAATGCTTTCAGGCTTGTTTTTAGGTCTGATAGTATCATAGTGTAAGTAGAAGAGATGTTCTTAAACTACTTAAGCATTAAGGCAATGTTTTTCTAGGTTCTTCAAATGCAGTATCCAAAACTGATTAACCAATTTCTGATTCTACAAATTAAAAACTCCATCTGAAAAATGCTGTCCCTTTTCTGGAGAGAAATATCCCAGTGCTGCTTGCATTTATCTGTCACTGTGAGGCTTAGACTTTAATTTTTCATGTTGATGCTGTGATTGCAGGCTGAATCAGAAGATGGTTTGCTGCTATACTGTGGAGAAAATGAACACGGTCGTGGTGATTTTATGTCACTAGCAATCATCAGACGTAGTCTCCAGTTCAGGTAAAACCTCGACCCTAAATCTGATGTAAAGAGAAAGAGCCATTGCTGCCTCTTGAGACTTGCTATATGTGATGAATATCTTTCGTGTCTTTGACTTCTGCCCCATGCAGTGCACAGAATAGACACTATTACTTCATTTAACAGTTCTTCAATATTTTTTTTTTCTCTCATCCTTCTTTAGTGAGTGAACATGTGCCCTGTTGAACTCTTTTTATTCAGATCTTGGTGCAAAGGCAAAATAATCAGTTTTCTTGAAGGCATTAGTCTGGGACTCATTGCTATGTTACCAGAAGTGCTAGTGAGCCACTGCACTTGCTAAGTTTATGCTGTATCACATTCACAGCAAAAGAACCTGCAGATAACATAGCAAAATAAAGGATTTAATGCCAACAGGGGCCCTGGAACTTCATCTTATATCCCTTGTTTAGATGGATGTTGCAGCTTTTTAAATTAAGATGGATGGGGTTTCTTGCAGTCCCATAGATATGAAACATGTGAAAGAGTATCTCAAGGATCTCCTTACTTGGGAGGGTGAGTCCTCTGGAAGTGGGGAGTAACAAAGTGGGTGATAGGCCTTAGTTGTGTTTCTATTCACCCACACCAGACAGCAGTCAGAGAAAATGGCAGGTTTTGTGCACATTCAGCTCCACAGAGACTCTCCTGGAGGTCTCCTTGTCAATCAGTACTGAGTTTCATATAGAATTGTGGCGTTATTAATGTAGCACTGGCTTTCACCAGGGAGCTAGATAAATTCCCAAGAGGAATTACTGTGATAGCAGGAGCTCAGATTGTAATACCCTCCATCTTGAAACAGTTTCAGCTGTTGGCAGGCTTTGCAATGCCCTTGGTGTGGCCAGAGGATGCAAAATCTTCTCCCTGGTAAAAAGACAGATAATGAAGTTTGAAACTTAGAACAGGTCATATATAGACCTGCTGGCTAATTTTCCTGTGGTCTGCTAATATGCAATGTGAAACACAGAGGTTCCCAGGAGCAAAGGGACTATTTGGAGTCTAAAGACAACTTTCAGTTATTTGCTTAATGTAATTTTGTCACAGTGCCCTCTCTGTATCATGCTCCCAGGTTCAACTGTGGCACTGGAGTTGCAGTCATAACAAGTGAAAACAAAATCAAGCTGGGGAACTGGCACAGTGTCATGTTGTTCAGAGACGGGGTGAATGGCTGGCTCAGGATGGACAATGATGCTCCAGTGACAGGAGAATCTCAGGTAGGTGGTCATGCACCTGCAGCTTGACCTTGGCCTCTCAAGATTATGAAGACATGGTTTCTTACCAGAAGAAGTCTGATCAGATTTAAAAGATACATTTTTATTTATCAGAATCGGTGCATTTAGTGAACCAGGATCAGTACACACCTTACTCTTCCACATACGTAGTCTAGAAATCAGATAGATAAGTATCCCAGCACTGAATCCCATCAGAGTTTCTATATTGTCCTCCATGCTTGCTCTGCTGCCCTTCTATTACACTTTATTAGTCTCAGATACAGGCTGCTGTTAAAAGTTTTCCAGGATTTACAGCTGCTGTCCCTCAGTGCTTTCTTTTTCAAGCCTCAGGGAGCTACTCTGCTTCCTCAGCCAGAAAAATTAGACGCATATGTGTATATATATTTATGTATAAGAAGCATATAGCCACACAAGGTTTGTATACAGAGGTGTAATTACATGTACCATGGACATAGATTTAAGCACAGTAATGGAGACAGACATTCTGCCCTGACTTTTGTTAATACCATCATATGAGGCCGCCAGGATAAAATATAATAGAGGAAGATGGCTTGACTTGTTCATCTGTTGCCAGGCCAGAAAACAGAAGTGAAATTAAGGCACTGAGAAAAAAGACAGTTGCACATTGTTTCAGATGTCTTTTGTCTTCTCTTTGATAGCCACTATTAGCATGCCATCCCTAGCCCAGAAAAAAAGCAGCTTCAGACATCTTATTACTTTACGCTTTCATGTGCAGGCACTGAAGGGAAAAAAATGCCATGCACTGAGTCCTCATCAGTTGGAAATGAAATAGAGGAAAGGATTTCAGTGTCTGTCATGTGTCGCAATGCAATGAGGCCACGCAAAGGGCAAATGTGAATGGATATATACAGTAAAGACTAATGTCATTGTGCAGGACTTCATTACGATTGCATCTGGCTATGCATGGCTATGATCACCCATAGCCAAGAAAGATGTTGAAGAAGTAAATGTGCAACAAAGGGCTAGTAGGATAGTCATGGTCCACAGAGACTATTACAAGAAGAGTTTGACAGTGGACACACATTTCTCTAGCTACAGCTATAATACAAAAAAAGTGAATTGCTCCAGGTGCTGCTGTCCATCAGAACTTGCTGCTTCTGTAGTATTGTTGCTCCAGTGTGTCCTCCTCAGCCCTTCCTAGTTACAATAACCTGAATTAGTCTCAGCAGAGCTGAGAGCTCTCTCGGTCTTTTCTGACCTGTTTCAGTTTGACTTGAACAATCTTAGAGAGTGCCCACAAGAGAAGTGGAGTTTGACAGACCAAGGAGGGCAGGAACGTCAAAGGTGATGGAAGATGGCAAGCGGTTGGAGGCAGGCTCGAGAACTGTATGCCTGCAACCCTGGCATATCCCTACCATGAAACCCTGTGGACATCTGAACTCTCTTTAGCCACAGGCTCCACCTGAATTATTTTTCCCTGCTGAAACTGAGATGTGTTTGATATGTTTCTGTAGAACACCTGTAGACTCAATAACCTTGGCTTATTTAGCCTGGCAAAATATAGGCTATGGGGAGGCAAGATAGGGGTGAAAAATGCAGAGGCTGAAAGTTGTTGGTGGAAGAAGGACGCATTGGTAAAAAATGGCCAGGAATAAATGTAGGAATTTTGAATGTTTTCTTATAAAGGGCAGTGAGATTTTGAAACGGCCTTTGAGTAGGAGGCAGAAAACATATAGACAAAGTGGAGACATTCAATGCCTTCTTCGCCTCAGTCTTCAGCACCAAGGATTGGCACAGGAACCCCTAGAGCCCTGAGCTACAGAGACATGACTCTGAGAATGATAAACTTCCTACCAGCCCTGAACTTGTGTAGGATTTGCGGCTCCAGCTGGATCCCTACAAGTCAATGGGACCTGATGGGAGGACTGCTGACAGAGTTTGCTGATGACACCAAATTGGGAGGAGCTGAGGACGCTCTGGAGTGTAGAGAGGCCCTGCAGAGAGATCTAGATAA
>NW_010338321.1:0-2883 GCF_000700745.2 Antrostomus carolinensis
AAAGGGGGGGTTAAGGGGGATGGCAAGGGAGGAAAAAAAAACAAAAAAAGAAAAACTCTATTGAGATCAGGTGGTCCCATTTCCCAGGGATAAACAAGTTCAATAATATACTGGTCAACAGAGTTACCCTATCCTCAACAGGCTTTTGTTTTTCAAAAAAGGACTAAAATAACCACTTGGAAATGTTAAACCAAGGCATGGCATTTTAATATGAAAATGGAGGCCTAGTATATTTTTGGTCCCTCTGACAACGATTGCCCTCAATTAGATCACTTATACTCAGTAAATTGGTTGCTGCGAGGGGTTTGTGATCATAAAAATAATTCATACATAGCAAGTTGCTTTCAAACCTGGGGATTTTTTGCTGCTGTTGGTGGTTTTTTCTCTGCTTTTTGCTTATTGCCATAGTAACAACAAGTGCATATTTTGGCTTGCTTCCAAAATAATATTCAAGAATGTTCTTTTCATCCATTTTTAAGAGGAATCATTATGAATATTTGAATTATATTTTCCAATTAGGTGAACTGAAGTGTTTTCCAGCAACTCTGTTTTTTTCCCCTCATTTATAGAAAATGTGAAATTTTTATTACACCAAGGACTTTCAAGACAATAGCTACAGAGACTATTCTTCAGTACTGTTTGTAATATCTAATTCAGAGCTAATTTTTAATGGACAGGGTTCCATGGGGATTTGTTTGCAAATTTCATCAACTTGAGTTCCTGCTTCATCTGTTGAAATGCAGTACTTGGAATTGACCCAGTGAGTAGGAACACTCTTGTTCCTTTTAAAACATTACTGTATATTACAATAAACAGTGACTGGTTATCAAAAATAAAAAGCTTGATTGTCTACAGATTTAGAGCACACATTTTTTTGTCCTGGATGAATTGCTGAGTTAGATTCAGCACTGACATAGCTTAAACAAATTTTAAGCCTTGCGTTTCTTCAGAAGCCAATAGGATGTGCTCAGTTCAGAACAAAAGCAATTTCACTAGGAAATGCTTTTGTGATGGACACATTTTGTGCTTAGCTATCTTTACTAAAAAGTGTAGCTGAATAAATCTCAGTACCTTCTCTGTTTCATAAAACATTGTCATTACAACTCGTTTACAGTCTCCAGCAATATTCTCCAACGCCCTTTTTCTAGTATAACTTTATATTTTCTCTTCTCACATGCTCTTTTATATTTGCCTTGGTGATACACCCTTCAGCCCAGGTCCTGAGTGGATGAAAGCCAATCCAACTGGCTAAACCCACACTTTTACCCTACTTCAGCAGTAAAGTGTCTGTTACTTGAAAAGGAACTCAAAAAGCATTCAAATCATTAACGAATTGCTTAAGAAGGGCTTGGTATGGTCCTGTCTCTAGACTCCTCACCAAAATATCTGCTGTTGAGGTTTTCCTAATGGACAGCAATGGCCATTTCAGGTGAACTGAATAAACACAAAATAGAAGAATTCATTTTTAAATCCAGGAGCTCATTTTAGCAGATCCTTTTTCTGGTAACTTTGTTGAAGACACCTAGGACTTGCTGATCAATGGAAATCAACATCTGCAAACTCTCCAGGGTGTAAATGTTAGGACTTATGGCAAAATCAAGCTGTATTTTCCACCTCTAACAGCATAAACACAGTCAACCTGCTGTGTATTTCTGCACAGGGATAGAAATAGCCTTGCACATTTAGCTCATACAAGACCCTTTTCTAAAATGGACTGTAGGTGGAAAAGGTCCTGAAACTTCTGAAGTATCATCCAGGGCCTCTCAACCTCCCTTCCAGTCTCAGCCTTAGTATAGGATTGAGACAGACTCAAAAGCCTTTGAATCTCTGAAAAGCCCTATCTACTCATCATTGTTTGTGCCTTGTAGAAGCATCTTGTCCCAAGAAACGGCTAAGATGAAATGTAGCAGAAACGTCAGAAGCATAAAGCATTGTTTACATGGCACTGAGGGATGGAGCGAAGGAGGGAGACACAGCGAAAGGGAGTTTTACAATGCCAGAGCGTGATGGGCTCTTTGCAAACAAAGGCGAAGGTCTGAGTCTGCCAAGTTCCTCCGATCTCACACTATAGCAGATTAGACCTACAGGTTCTGTTTTGTAGAGTTTCAAGCTAAGCAGGCAAACTAAAACACTGTGCTACATCCATCCTCTCTTTCATTGCAGCATAAAACAAGCAATTAAAAAAACCCAACTACTCAGACCTGTTTGATCATAAAGCACTTAAACAATACAGAAGGAATCCACAGCTTTTGATATTACATTAATACACTAATATCTTAATCCTTTACCAGTGACAGACTACACATTTAAATCCCTAATGGGACCTGGTTTCCAAATTACATTATTTAATGTTTATTCAGTGAATAATCCAAATAGTATTTAACACCACTGAAGAAAAAACACACACACCCCCTGGGCGGATTGTCTGCTTTTCCTTTGCTTCGTAATTACCCAACCAAGGGTCCTATTAAATAACTCCATTTTTTATGACCTTAAAGTGAAATGAACCCTCTATTTGAACATTGCACAGAAGAAAAACTTCAGGCACAGATTACACACTGTAAAATCCAGCTCCATGTCAAAAACTTTCCACTGATCAAGACTGATTTGGTCCATTTGGGGACTTTCTAGACAGATGTATTTAATACCAATGGGCCTGATCCGGGCCCCATTCTAGAAAGAGAACAAAAGCAAACACCAAGAGAGCATCAGAGAAATAGAAATGGCTCATCAGTGAAATCTCTGTGTGTGGAAGAGGGAAAGTTAATTGCCTGTAACATTATAATATAATTAGGATACTTTCAATAGGATTTGTGCCACCCAGCTGTGGTCACAGCTGGCAGGGCCGTAATCACCCAAGCTCCCTCATTACCCAGCAGAGAA
>NW_010338321.1:2911-73048 GCF_000700745.2 Antrostomus carolinensis
TGAAGGGAGGTCTATGAGTGATGGGACTGGTGTTGGGTGGCACAAAAACAAGCAGCTCTCTGTTGCGACACCGTGTCCTGGTGCTCCTGTGCCTGATCCCCATGGTGCTCCCCTCCAAGCCTGGCCCAGCAGCATCCCACTCCTGTGGGCCAACAGGGATGGAATAGCCCATTCAGTCTTTCGGGAAAGTCAGTCCCATGGTCAGCAGAAGTCATGTGTTTTCCTGGGGAGAAATGCTTAGTTCCTCTAATGAACAGAATCCAACCCCTTCACAGCCAAAGATGAGTCACTTTGCATTTCCAAGAGGCTAAGTGTCTTGTTGCCCCCCCTTATTCTGCAAGTAGAGGAAATCACCACACATGTATGATACCTGCAACAACAGATGCTCCTGTCATGGTCCCCCCATTATCATGCATCTATTTCAAACCTGTCTTAAATAAAGGCCAGGCTTTTTTCTTCTTTCATCAACCACATCTAATTGAAACCTTCACTCTTTTAAATAGAAATAAATTCAAGTAGATTCTGAGGTTGTGAGTCAAAAAGTGTGTGTGGAAGTGGAGTGAAGTTGGGGACATGAAGGAAAGAAGTTTTTGGCTCTTTTTGGAGTGAAGAATAATTTGGGGATTCATTTGTAACAGTAACAAAAACAAGGCTTTTCAAAGAGATCTCTCTCGCTAAGTTCTGCTTTATATTTGTCACAAGTAGCCAATGGTGCTTGATTCCAGCATTTAACTGTTTCAATCTGCATAGTTAAAAAAATAACCAGCACAATTCGAGAGACACGTGTTTTGACATCAGAGCTCCTAGTAAGCTGTCAACATTTCCATTAAAGAGCCCTCCTTGGATAGCTGGACGTATCAACAGCTTCAAGAGCATATGGCTTGCAATAGAAGGCAGTCATGTTACTACCAGTTTGGATGTAAATGGTAAGATTCGGGGATGCATGGACAGACAGACAGACAGCTCCTAGTAAACCATCAGCTTCAGTAGTGTAAAGTTCTGTGAGATCTCCTGCTGCCCCAGATCATGAAGCTAGTCAATACAGGGTGGCCCAGCAACATCCTAAATGCACTGCAGAGGGATGGGGCTGGTCCTCCCCTGTTAGTCCACAGCCAGACTGGGAATGAGGGTTCGGTGAAAGACTGTCCACTCCACACACCAGTGCAGGGGTTTTTGCAGGGATGTTGATTTAAAGACTACATGATAAGTACACGGCACCCAGAGAATCCAAAGCATTTGCTCCCAGCATGAGACATTCAACTTTCCTACCTTAAAAATACAAGGGGATTTTGTTCCCAGAATTACCATTCACATTTTTATGACATGATTGGCTGAATCACAGGTCTTTCTACAGACCAAGGCAAGCATCGCCAAAACTTATACTTTTTAGAGGGTTTGGGTGGTATTTTTTGGACTGTTGACCATAGGGTATGTTACCAGAAGCAGAGAAAAGAAGAAATAGCACCTGATTCCTTTCCTTGTAGAACAGAGGACCTCAGTTGTTAATGAGATATATGAGGTGGCCTCAGGGTAACAAAGCCCCTCATCATCACCAGTGGATTTCATCCTACCTTTATATGAGACAGTGAATATTTATCCTTACTGCACCGAGGGGGAACTCCAGCACTGATGAAGTATCTCCCCCAGGTCTCCCCAGTGGGGCTGGGAACCTGACCTGCGCCTCCTGCATCCCAATCCAACCCACTCTGCTTTAAGCAGCATTGTGTTTCAGTGAGTGATGCTGGGAGCCAACACAGGGTTGTGTGGACATTACAAAAGAAAAAGAGAAGCCAAAACGCGCTTCACAGTCTGAAATCTGAATTTACCGGTAGGGTCAGGGAGCTATTTTACTTGCTACCACTGTGAACTCCAGGAATGGAATCAATTAGTATTAGTTTAAAACATCATCTGTTTCAGTTTAACAGAAAGCTTCTGTTCAATGAAATACAGGGTTGGTAAATGAAAAATAAAAGTTGATCTGATTTTAGTAACTCCTAAGGTACTATTATGGGTGCGGCAAAGAGGTGTATCATACATCTGCTACAAACGTGTGACAATACATTACTCTTGTTTTTCTTCACGTCTTCATAGAAGAATATCCCTACAAGTCATGCATGAGCACAAATCACAAATCTGTGCAAAGCAAGATGATTCACCACTGACTTCACAGATGTGTTAGGCATTTTCTTCAATGATACTGTGAGGTGATAAACCAGCTACTTTTAAATGGATGTTTGCCCAGGTAATTAAAACCATCTTTAAAATCACCATGGAAGAATTCCTTTCCAGATATCATTTCTATCTTTAGAGAGAGAAACTCTCTCTATGTGGGTTGGTTTTTTTGTTCGGTTGGGGTTTTTGGGTTTTTTTGTCATAGGTGTTGACAGGCTATGGTAGGAGGGTTAATTATAGAACTGCAAAATACAAGAGTTTTCCAAGGCAATGAACTGGCACCAAGCAATACTGCATTTTTTTTTCCCAAAAGATTTTTAAAGTACTGTCATCCTTTCCAATTCAAAACAGTCCTAACACATTTCAGTTCTGCAGGGACACCACCAGCTTGCTCCTGATCTAAGCATCTTACAAGGCTAACAGCATATATTACTTTATAGGTAAAGTAGGAGCGATGCTATTGAAAACTGAACTTATGGTGATCTTACCTACAGAAAAGTAAATCTGTCGCCTGCAGTTGCACCTTTTGTTTTATACCCAGAATTATGAGACTAGAGCTAAAGCACATTACAGATACAATTATGTTTAATGTTAACGTTCCAGCATTACTCCTAAAATGCTTGAACTTCTCATCCCAATTTTTTGTTCTCTGAACACCCTTTCCATCTTTTAATACTGTTTTTTCTTTCCTCTCTTTACTTTTTGGAGGAAAAAAAATTAGAGCAGGGAAGACGTCCCTCAGTGGTGCCTGCTCCAGCTGTAGAACAACCCTCTCCTCTCAATGTCCCATTTTCACACCACGACAGCCATAACTAGTGGTGGTGCCACTGCTCACACTGCACAACTCTCTTTAATTTAATCTATAGGTTAAGCAAAGCTGCTAAGAAGCCATCATGAATATAGGGAGAGGAAAGCAGAGAGGAGTGCAATTTATTTCAGTGGGGACAACTCAAACCTCATGATGAATTGCTGACAGAGCTTGAGAGGAAAGGCCAGCCTGGCCTCCTGCAGAGACCCAGTGCAGTACCAGAGTCAGCAGAAAAAGCCAGGGAAAGGACTAGGGAGGGAGTGTGGGGCGAGATGAGACAGCTGCTGGGCTTCCTAATCGATGGAAAATGGCATCATGGCCCACAGTACACTGCAGCAAGGAAATGCAAAAGTGGAAACTTATAGATATATTTTTACACAGTGATAATGATTTTAGCATCTGCGTAATGTACACGAGCCAGGGCCTGGATCCCTCCTCACTTAAATCACTTAAAATCCTGTTCTGCCTGAAAGTAATAATCTGTTTGCTTTTATTGCTGTCTTATAAACTTTCCATCCAATCTACTAATGAAATGAAGTGACACAAGGGCTGTCAAATAAATTCTGCAAGGCCTCGGTGAGGCACGGCAGCAGGAACACATTGAAAATGTGAAGTCCAGGAGAAGAGGATGGTTATTGATTAGGAAAGTGGTTCTTTGGGGTTTCTGAACTTTTCTAAGCTCACAAAAGCAACCCTGAAGCATGGCTACCAGCTTCCTGCTAGACGTTTGCTAGGCCACCAGTAGACCTCACTGAGGGAAGACCACTTTATGCAGAGAGTTGAGACCTCCAGTGATGAAGTATTAAGAAGCTATTCCCTTTCCAGATGGTGTAACTGATGCTGATTAACCTAAATTATGTCACGCAGTGAACAGTATCAACCCATGCTGTGTGCACCATCTCAGATTGCAAGAGAACAATGGGGAGCAGAGAAGGAAACAATGGAGGCCACGGGAGTCTGGTACGCGGCAGGGTCACAAGGTACAAAGTAGAACAGTATTTTCAGCATTCATTTTCCTTTGCTGCAGATCTGCTTTGCTTCTGTGCTGTGGGAAATAATGTGACAGCATCCTCCTGGATTAAATTTGTTAGGAGGTAACTGGGAAAGCGGAGTTGAGGTCTAGCTTCTGTTATCGTTATTATCTGTTGCTGTTCTTTTTAATAAATTTTTTAATAGATGTGGACCAAATCTATCCTGTATCTGACCAACACCACACAAGACGAAGTCTAGATTTGCAGAAGTGGGAATTTGTATTCTCCACATTGGCTCACCCATTTTGCCATTCCCTGAAATAACCCAATACACACTTTCGTACACTTCTAACATGAATAGTTGAGAGAAGCATTATTTTTTTATTACAAGGATAGTGTTTTTCACAATTCTCAATAATTTCTGCAGGAGGATAAATTAATTTTAAGTTCTTCCACACCCATCTATCTGAATGGACAGCGGTGGAGAGGAAGAAGAAACAGAGATCTGTTTGAGACTGAAGACAGTCTCATCTCTCTAGGGGTAAGCACAGGCATGTTTATGTATATTTAGGTCTGTTGTTTATCATAGGATTATCTTCTGCAGGAACACAAGTCTGGGAGATGGGAGGACAGAGGACAAACTAGAAAATAAGATAAATTATCTGCTCGGACCTGGAACTAAATGACTGACATGGCTCATCTCTGCATGAAATTATTATTATTGCATTATTGTTTAGATATCTCATATATTTCATTAGAAAGCCTTCAAGTAATTAATTTCATCTCTAGTCCTGTGGGGACAGGTTTGTCTGTTAGACACTGAATATGTAATGGAGAATACCAAATACATTGCTGATCAATGTAACCAGAATGAAAATAGCACTTGGTTTATTACAGAAAAAAAGAAACTCCTGATGCTTGTGATTTCAAAGGTCTTATCTTTAAATCCCTCTCCTAGAACAGACCTGATAAGCAAGGAACCCATGAAAGAACAGCACAAAACTGGGGCATTCACAGATCACAAACTTGGCCTTTGAGGAAGAAATCCCCTCTTGATTTATATGGCCCTGAATCACCCAGTATCTCAGCATAAATTTTAGCTTCCAACAAGCCTAAAATACAAAAGCTGATTTTAGACATAATAGTCTTGTTCCTCATGTCTTGCATCAAGTCCACACACAGCCATTAGAGCTCTGCTTGTTGCATTCCCGTGAAAAACCATAACATTGACCGAGGCTAAATTAATCCATTTGTCAGCATCTGCTGACCTGTGCACCTGCCTTGGGAATTTGTAACAAAATCCTAAACTAGCATCACTGGGCTTCAGGTTCTGGCAAAAAATGGCTCGCAGAGTACATGCTACACTTATTGAGACTTCCCCGGGGGATGCGACTCATTGGAGAGATGGATGGATACCTACACAAACGTACCCAGATCAGTTTAAACTAGAAATTTCAGGAGATCAGGTTCCCCAAGAGATTCCCTTGGTTGTTAAAATATGTTTTATCATTTTTTCCTGTTAAAGCCTGTGTTTGATTTTTCATGAAAATGTCACTGTAGTGCAATCGGTTCTCAGAGAACAAAGCAGCACAGACAACATTAAAAAGAAGGAAAGAAAACAAAACCAAATAATTGAGTGAGACTGTTTTAAATAATTTGCGTCCAAATTGTTGCAAGACCACAGAATTCATATATGAGGCTGAAGAAAGGGGGAGCTAATTTTCTATTTCTAAAATGTGTTTATATTATGCCATTCTGAATTTTTCATTTGCAACTGTTACTGAAGGCTGTATACACATGTAAATATTCATATTCAAAATATTCCTCTTGAAAAACCATGGGTGAAAGGGACACTATGGAAATGAGGCTGTATCAATACCAGAGTGAAAATGGGATTCAGACCTATTAAGACATCGGTGTGCTTCCAGACTAGTGTGCAGGCTCTCATTTCTTTCTTTTCCCTGGACTCTGACTGCTACAGCTGAGACCTGAGATCTTTCTGAGATGGATAGACAGTAGCGATGAAATTACTTGAAGACTAAAGAAATTTAAGGAATTCCCTCTGTCTAGCATATCAAAAAGTTCAGAAGTTACCACCATCTCAGCGGCTAAGCAGCAGAAATGTCAGGTGTTAAAATATTTTTTTAAAGAAAATGAGAAAGGCAAAAGAACCACCAAAACCTGGGTATGAGGTCCAAGATAACTCAAAGAGAATTCACACACATATTTGACACACCAGGCTATTTTCCATCAGACTAAAATAGCAAGAGAAATTTTATATTCTCCTTTTTTTTTAAAGTATTCCTATTACAAATATGTATCAAAATTGTGATAAAAATTTGAGCTGCATATTTTCATTCACCAGACAATGCAAATCCAGAGCAACTTATTTAGCAACACATATTTGTCAGAATAGTTGACCTTTTGACAAAAAACACCTCTATAAGATAGCACACAGCAAGAACACAAAAGGAGCCAAGAGAGCTATAGATTCTCTTCAAAGGATTTGCAGAAGTTAAGTCATATAAACAAGCCCATAAAGAGTAAGATGGAATTTAATATCTATTTTCTGCACTTCTCTTACAGACATTTTTAGGGTCCAATGTTAATAATGGTCAAAAATGAAGAAATTCAATCTCTTCCTAAAAAAAAACAACCTAAGAACTTCGAATGTGTTATTCGATATATGAAAACAGTTTAGTCTTTTCTAATTTCATCATACGTTCATACTAATAACAGTGCCCCCACTTTCATTGGGTGGCAACAAGTAAGGGAGGGCTTTCCATGTAGATTAAAAAAAAAAATAAGCAGTAGACTAGACCCAAAGTTGTCTTCTGAGTCCACCATTGGCATTTCTAGGTCAAAAGATCTCATTAAAAAAACCCAAGAAGCATATTTTTAAAATAATACAGTAGACTCTAATACAGCACACTCTCATACAGCACTGATACAAGTATGAGATCCTGCAGGAAAAGTAGGGAGCAGAGCTGAGGCAGAAATTTGTCAAAATATAACATAACTGGGAAAATCCACATCCCAGAAAACTGTCAAAAAACAAAAAGCACTGGCTTGCTTTGAAAAACCACATCTTGGAAGAAATTTGAGATCCCCGAGGGACATTACAGACAAACAAAAAGATGCTACCAAAGAAAGAATGTTCAGCCTTTATCAATTTTCAGAAAAATATTAATCCATGGATATAAGAACTGTAAGGAGGAAAGTATCTGCCTACTGCCAAACTTAGCTGGAATTGTATTTTGGAGAAGCCAAAACAGTAAAAGTTGTGAGAAAATAAAAAACTTTCATTTCAGCAATTTTTAATAAAAGGTTTTGATTTTTCTTTTGGGAGAAACTTTATTTCTCCTTTTTCAATACCTCTACTCGTTAGATAATATACAATACACTGAAAGCTTTAAAAAAAAAAATTAAAATCAAACTACACATTTTAATTTTATTTTTTTAAAAAAATATTACAATAAGCTAAAAATTAAAATTAAATCACAAAGGATTTAGAAACCTCCTTTAGTGAGAAATTTGAAAGTTGAAGACTTCTTTTTCAGAAGCGGAATAAAACCAGACTTTGAGTTTCAAATTTTTGCCAGGCAGAAAACCTGTCCTTTACAGAGCACCAGGAGTCATGAGTAATTAATGTTCTGATAAAGCTGTCCTACTAAAAATCCAATCCCTCCATTAAATCTGAATTATTAACGGGCCACCCAAAAAGGCAAAAGAAAACTAGACTTGACTTTCCAATAATATTTCCTTTATTCCTGGTGGTCTCTGCCATTCTTTGAGTCACATTTTTGCTAAACAAACAAACTGGCATGAAAAGAAAAGCTTTTCTCATCCACAGATCGATTAGATTAGAACGTATCAGATCCCTGTCAGTCTGCTGAAATCTATGGGGTGCTTTTGCTCTCAGCCAGCTAAGACTGTAAGTGATGAATTTTGGTACCAAATAGGTGAAAATAAAGATCAATAAAAGCTTCCTTCGCCTGCCTAAATATATGCAATCGCTTGATGGACAATACAAATAAATATAGTGATATAATTATTTAAAACAAGCTTTTCTACCATGCAACATTTTCCTTAGAGATGCAGGATCTTTTCTATAAAAAGTGTAATTTCTATTTATTTTCCTCAGAATTATTTTCCTTCTACTTTATTTTCCTTGAAAATAAAATAGTGGCAACAACAAAAAAAAAAAGCCTGCCATTAGGAATGTCTTTAATTTTATGTTACTTTTTCCATCTGTATTCTTTCTATAGAAGTAAACCTCAACTCCAAGATGGTTTATAAGATTTACATGTTTATTTCATTTTGTTTAATACCCTAATCGGTTCACAGTAAATTTGACCACACACACATACACAGTGATCCCAGCTGGTTGAATGTGGCGAGCTGAGCCAAAGTCAGAGTCAAAAATACAGCCCTGCTGCTGAAAACTTTGCAAAATTATAAACAAGACCCTTAAAATTATAGCTTGGCATCACATGCCAGCAACCGTGATGATAACACATATACAGAGAAACAAGGTAAAAGCAGTTCCCTCTTCTTTGGTGCTTTAAGGCTTATGGTAAATGAAAACTTGCATTTAAATACTGATGATGTACAGATTTGCTCCTAACTTGGCCCAGTGTTGCAGTTTTCATAAGCAGGTCTGACAATGCTGTGCTTTCCTTGCAGGTGGCAGAATAACGCGAGTTAACATCTGCATGAACTCTTCCAGTGTCTTAACCCTCTTTTCTCTCTCTCTCTCTTCTTTTTTTTTTTTTTTCCCAGCAGTTAATTCATTATCTTTTGCTGCTCCCTTCATTGTAAAGCCCAAAACAAACAAATCCAAGGGCTTGTTTGTAGCCTTCGGGACTGCTTTACATTTCATGGAAGAACACGGATGGGGGGAAAGCTGAGGCTATGATCTTCAAAGGCAGAAAAACCCTCAGTTTCAAAGGCATTTGGTCTGTCCTCATTTGTGCCACACTCCACTCATCAAAACCCAGACTAGAGCAAAAGGTCCTCAGTGGAAACACCCAGGACACGGCAGTCGGTAGCCACTGGACAAGGCTGGTTCCCAAGGCATAAGCCATAGCCCAGGCACACCACAGGAGAAACAGCCCAGGGTTCTGCCACTGGTAGGTGAAACTTTGCCCCTTTTCCTGAGGTTTCATATTAAAAAAGGCATTGTACCTGTCTCTCCTCCTCAAACGTGATCCAACTCACCAAAATTTGGAGACTGACGCAGTGATGCCCAGGAAGTGTGGATAAGGGCTGTGGATAAGGAGATTCCTGCTTGTGTTTCCTGAGCTACTGCCTTTCTTTTTTATGATGACAGAAGTCACAGTAAAGCAAACAAATTCAGATTATGTTTAGCCGTTCAGTGAAATAAAAAGAGGCAGAATCAGCCAACCAGATTTAAAATAAAATGAAAGAAAAATAAGATTCAAAAAACCTTCTTCCCAAGGAACGGCCTCAGAAACAGCCTGAATGTGGTGGGATGGATATGGATCAAACACACCCTCCGTGTTTCTAAGCAGCCTGGACTTTCCACAGTAGGTGGGTGCTCTTTATGAGAGACCTGGATGAGCAAGGGTGAGATCACAGGGTGCAAAGATCAAATACATCTGTGATCAGAGCCAGATAATGACTGGAGGACGTGGAGGCGTTTCGTGCTGCCTGCAGCTCTCACAGCTCTCCTTGCTCAGCCTGTGAAGCTCATCACAAGCCGAGCTGCGTTGCTCTATAAAGCTCGTTATCAAGATTTCACATCTGGCCTGCACATCTTAATTTAATGATGATATGGCAGCATCCCCTCTCCACTGCACAGCACAAATTATCACGTTGCTTTCTGAGGACATAAATCTCATTTAACATTTCTTCCCCTTCAGGGAGTTTTACAGGCCAGAGAGCAGGAAAAAGATATCCACCCAGATGAGCGTAAGGAGCTTCTTATGCGGGTAGTGAGTCTGAAAAACCACCCATCCCTGACAGATGCTGCAGTTTTATACACTTAATGCCCTTCTCCAAACCCCCTGTGCCAGGCTATAGGCTGGCAGAAGACCACAGAGGTTGATGTGCTCCTGCTGGGAATGTGGTCCATTTTGTGCACAGCCCCTCAAACCACCCACCTATCGTTTTTACTCGTTTCTTGGGTTTTTTTGCAATGGGGATGCAGAAGGAAAAATTCTGTCCTTTCTGGAGACTTCCTCTGGTTTAAGCACTCCTCTCTGGGCAGCAGACATGAGTTCAGTGTGCACCAGAGGCTGGTGGGGCCAGCCCATGGTGGAGGCAGAGCAGAGCTTCTCGGCCACCCCATAACAACATCTATGTCCTGCCATCTTGATTTGATGCTCATCCCAAACTCACAGGAAAACCAGTTTTCTGGCTAGGCAACTTAAATCAATAAGGGGGAAACAATTCCCAGCGCTGTAACAGGGACAGTGGTGTCCACAACCCCATTCTTTCTCAAAACTTTGTTATTATGGGATGGAGTGTTAAGGATCTGTCAGCATTTCTATTACAAACCTCAGTCTTCAGAGGTTTATAAACGCAGCCATTTAAAATAACATTGCATTAAAAAGTAGGTATGTGAGTTGTCAGCAGTGGTGTTTCTGTTTTCTTTAAGATGGTTTAAAGACGTTTTAGCAGATTATTAGCCTTAGAGAGGTCAAAAATAATCAGAGGTGGTTTTTCGGCTACATTTTTGGCTACCTCTGGATAAATAATGGTTTAATTTGAAAAACATTGAGTACATAATACGAACTGTCTTTAAGCAACAACAACAAAAAAAGGAAAAGCCTCAGTTAATGACCATGCTATTTATGTTTTAGAAACAGCTCCTGCACATGCACAGCGAATGCTCAGCTTTTAAAACTTTCCCTGTGATGTGGGTAACGCGATACAACAATAGTGTCATGGACAAGGCGATTGTTCTCGTGTCCTGAGCTCACTCCTCACAACCCCACGTCACCTCCGGGGAACAGGCCACCCCTAAATGGGGGCCGGCCCCAAACAAGACACTCAGGATGAGGCACCAGGGGCTCAAGGAGAGGGTACCTCAACCCCTTCCCGTCTCAGCCCAACCTCCACAAGCCGTTGATGAAAAAACAAGCTCTGACCCCACTTCACATCCTGGGATGGGTTGGTTTATGAGATGGTGCCCTGCTCCCCAGAAGGCACTTCCAGCACCCACACCCCCTCCCTCCTATGTGAGGGAGCCCAAGCCATGGGTGGGCTAGCCTCTAGCAGCATGAACAGAAAACACAGACGACAGGTATTTAGACCTTCATCTAGGTGAGCATTTGGACCATCTCATCTTAGGTGGGCAAGGGGAACACCTAAGTTCATGGCCATAACAATTATGTTTTCAGGCTGGCCCCTGCCATGGATCTCAACCAGCTGAGGACGAGTCCTGAAGATCCCACGGTCTGTGAAACTGAGGGGGAAAGACTGGAGATGGAGGGAGAAACTGCCTCAAAAACTGCCTATGTGCCATTAAATGCTGTTACCAGCAAAAAGTCAAAATGGTAATTTTTTTCCTTCCCTCCATGAAGAAAATTGCAGGCCTGATATTTTGTTACAGCAATAATTGCCCCTGAGATTGGCTTGCAATTATTTTGGTGAGTCTGACCTTCCAAAGTGAAATGACATGAACAACACAGCATCCATGAGCCCAGGTAACAGCCAGCTTAACAGCTTCTAATTATTTCCCATCAACTCTTGATCTTCTTTACCTGATTGTTGCTTCAAAGTATTTCAGCAAAGAGGAGATGGCCTCAGCACTCTCTATTTATCTCAATGTCTTGGTGAAAGTTCTGGAGCACTTTCCCTGGGTGGAGAGTAGAGACTACCTGTGCTGCCTGAAACACATTTTTAACTAACAAAGCAATGTTTTAGTGCTAAACTTACTGTATTACTTAGACAAGACCTTTGAGATTTTTTTTTTTGCATTTAATTATTAACGTCTTTGTCAGAATATCTATTTTGAAGATTGTTCATACATAGGGACTTAATGAAAATCAAGGTTGCAGAATAGTTACTTGAGAGTAATTATATCAATGTAAATTTTGGAGTCAGTTTCTCTTATTCTGGAATAAATAGCCAATTTATTGCTGGATAAAAATAAATGTCATCAAAATTATGTTATGGACAATGCAAAGACCCTGCTTTGCCTACCCTTCCCTTTGCAAAACCCATCACTCAACAGTGATGGTGAGACTTAGCCCACCACTTCAGCCCCCCCATACTGAGTGCTGACCAGCCCCACCCTGGAAAGGACCAGATGATATTTTCTCCTCCATCAGCTCTGGGCACATACCAGGTGCTGCCCTGATTCCCATTTCTGCTCCCCCTTTCTCTCCCATGTCTTCTGTTCCTTCTATAATTTATTTCTTCTCTCTCCCTCTAGCCTGTTATATATTAAAATTTAAAAAAATAAATCTGATCTATCCAGCCAAAATCACATTACTCCTTCTATTTATTTATGTAGCTGTATTTCTGTGAGCCTGCAACCAAAAAGGCAACAAAAAGCAATGCCTTAAATAGCCTGCCTGCGGTGAGGCTTGCCTGGCGCTGATAAGGCAGGGTGCTGCCCCTCTCCCGCACAGAGGCCTCGCTGGGACTCGGCTCCAGAAGCTGGTTTCTAGCTTTGCTCTTCTTTTCTCCCTCCTTTTCATATGTACTTGTCTTTGGGACTGGGTTTTGCTTTCTCCTTCCAGAAAGCAGAATAGGACTCCAGCAATAACAGTAGCAGAAACAACCTCAATCTGTCTTCATTAAAATTTCTTCTTTTCCCAGAAAAGGCAGTTGCACCATCTCTAACTGTCTAACCATGGTCAGAAAGGAGTTTCTTCATGACAATGGATCAGTATTAAGGAAGATCATTCAAAAGTGAAAGCCTTAATATTTTGCATTTCAGATGCTTTCATGTCTTTTATTCTGCTTTCTGGAGCCAGAGATCCTTGTATTCAAAGCCCCAAAGATTATTTATAGCACATTATGGAGACAGACCCATCAGCACTCAGGCTCTCCAGACCCCTTCATCCGATTTTCGTTAGTATTGTACCACAAGCCCACGACATTTAGCAAAGGAGAAACCGAGACACGGAGGCACAAGAGTACAGCATCACAACAAGCCTGCGTCTTTGCAAACCCCACACAAGTGTCTTAGCTGCCCACATAGCCTTCCTCCCTCAGAGGAACTATAATTTTATTTATTAGTAAAAAGCTAGTTGCGGTATCTCCTTGAACTCATCTGGGTCATCTTCTTCCAACCCACCACTGCCATTGATTTGGGTTTTTGCACTTTTTTTCACTGGAAGAGCAGAATTTGACCTGGCATTTTCACTTCTTGCTGGTACCCAGGGTCACTTTCTCACCCTCAGCCCTGGAGAACAACATCAATCCTGCAGCACTCTGAGGCAGCGATTGCACAGGACAAGGAAAATTATAGAGATGACAAATTCTGCAACAGGGGATGAGTAAGGGCTCTCACGCCATCACCCCACTAATTTCTGTGCAGGCCTTGAAGAAGCTCTTACCTTCTCCCCTGTGCCCCTACATCCAGTCACAAGAGGCACTGGGACCAACCCCAGACCACAATTCACAACCCACCTTCTGTAAGCGGATACATTTTGTCTTTAATACCACGGTAAATTAAAATATGGCAGACCACATCAAGCTTTTATTTCGCTTACAATAAAAGGGTTTCCTCAGTCATAAAAAAAAATGGGCAAGAAGAGGGGGAAGAGGCCACCGCACAACAAATTCCTTCCTTACAGTCTAGAGAACTTGCGGGGGCGGGTTAGTAGGGAAATTTGCCAGTTAATAAAATGTCATGTATGAATTATACATCAGGACTGGCCCCAAACGTGAACCAGACACAGTTTGGTGTGCTGCGATCACTGCACTGGCACAGTGCAGGATCACATCCAGTTCTGCAAAGACTCGTATACATGCTTATCTCCAAGGTTTAAGCTCCTCCTGCCTCCAGTTAAACAACGAAGGACATGTGTAAGTATTCACATGCTGAAGGACTTAGTTTTACAAAGAGTGCTTTGTTCTGCAAAGGTTGCCTACACTGGAAGAAATACTAAAACAATAGAAGACATCACAACTGTTTATCCTTTTGGTTAAAAAAATGTTGTAAGCGTCCAACTACATTTGCCTTATAAATATACATTGATGTTTGCCACACATTTTTTTCTGATGGACTGGATGCAGATGTTAATAATAAATTTATGTACCCAAAATGCACACACATCAGCAGAGGAAAATGTTTTGACTGGAAGGGGACATTGTAGGAGTGCAGGAAAGCAGCTCTGCCACTCTTTCAAACTGAAATCAAAACTGATTTAAAATGAATGCAGCAACAATGTTGCCTTTTTAACAGTTCTGGCATTAAACCCCCTTATCATTGATGAATAAGGGATTTGTGCATTGTGCATATTACTTGCATTACTACCAACCCCAGGACAGTTTTAGGCGCTCTCTTGACAGCAGGAGATCCACAGCCCTCATCCCAAAGTCCTTGCAATGCCAGGTTGCAAGGTATAAAACCCCAGCCGGGTGGCAACAGACCTACAGATAAGCTTCTAGGAAAAACAAAACATCTCGCATCAAGATGGAAAGCGGCGTGCTTCTACACCCCAGCTGCCGAACCATTCATCTTTATCACGCTATATTTGTCTGCCGCTCATAACAATTTGTTTTACAACACTTTTTTGTTTAGCTACAGTAGCCTTCCAGATTTACACGAGGAAAGGAGCAGGGGCTCGCAGCGAGCACGTCTTCCATGCACGCACAGTCAAGTTTGCTGCTTCACCAAAGCCCGGCCAGGACAGCGCAAAGACTGCCACACGTAGCTGTCCTTTTATCATCCCTATTTCTCTTTTCCACGGCACAGCGAGCTCTGTCGAAGCCTCGTTGCATTAGCATGGTTGTGGTAATTTTAATACTGGTTACCACAGCAGAACGAGTACATTTACTGCTGTGCTGCACAAACGCCACGTCATGAGCAGAGCACGCTGAGGACTCCCACAACTTCCACACCACATACCTCCCATGCAGCGATCCTGATAAATACTTCAGGGGGAAAAAAAAAAAAAGGGAGAGGGACAGGAACAGGATATTTTAATTGACTTGACACTAAATTCCACTCCCCACATTGAATCAACTGAGCATTAAATTCATGTGTCTATTATGGTATGTGCAGATGTGTCAGGGTACACACGTAAGTGTTTCCAGTTGCTCACTGAGTTATTTTCTTGTTGAATAAAAATAATGTGAAACCCATTAAAGGAAAGACCAATAGAATTTGATAACAAGATGCAACAGCTATCTAAGGGTTTTGAACAATCACAACAATTTTATGTGAGAAATATAACTTTTCAGCACTTCTTCCTAATATCCACTAGAGGTGAAGTATTTCTTGGGGTGGAACTGGGGGTTTTTTTGGGTATTGGTTTGCTGAGGGTTTGGTTTTGGGGGTTTTTTTTAATGCCACTGTATTAGCTTGGGGGGTTTTTATAGAATAAGATTAAGGAAAGATTAAATAAATTTGTTATTCGTTCTACTGGTTTTTTAAATAAGATCTTTGATAATGCTGGAACAAAACATTTTGACGAATCAGATGTATTTTTTCCTGGCTTAAAATCTCTTCAATTTAAAATTATATTACCTTAAATAAAAAAATAAAAAAACAAAATAAACAGCAGAATTGAAAGGAAAGGCCTCAAAATGCTTTAAACAAAATATTTTAGTTGACTGAATGGAGGAATTTTTTTCTGATTTTTGGTACATGTGAAATTAAGATATTTTAATGAGAAAACGCGTAACATCTTGGAAAACTATGCCAGCAATGTTTGCAGGACACAATGCCATCACTTCTGTTCAAAAACAAGAGAGGGCCAAATTCCCTGCTGGCCTAATCCTGGCAAAGCAAAGGGCATTAGATCAGGAGAGGATTTATCCTCCAGAAAGAAAATTATCTTTTTTTTCTTGTAGGTAGAGCATCCTCCACACTGGTGTAAATCACCAGGATACAGCAGAGGATGTGGCCTCACACTTCTTAAATGATTCCCATCAAAACACCGGTGGGAGCCAGCACAGCTTCGCAGCAGCAGAGCCCTTCTCCAGCACTGGGATTTGCACAGACCAGGCTTTGTACTGGAACGAGAGAAGCCTGGCCACCAAACTCCCTGAAATCATTGCATTCGTTTGCACGGTACCCAGGATTTTTAAGCTGTTCCCCTCTTCCTTTTTATTTTTTTTTTCCCTTAAAAATAGGATTTAAACCAGTTCAGGGAAAAAAAACTCCTCTGCTGCCCATCCGTCACCGCGCTGGGGAGCGATGGAGAGCGGCGGTGAGAGCAGCAGGGCCTTTCAAACACAGCACCAGGTCCAATCTATTGTTACCTAACTCACCCACGGAAAATAGAGTCCGATATTTCCCTGGAATCCAAAACGATCTACCACAGCAATTTTCATTACTCCAAGAAAAAGAGAGCGAGAGAGAAAGGGGGGGGGGGGGGAAAAAAAAAAAAAAAAAAAAAGACATTACTTCTCTGAATTACACGCCACTTTCATAATTCTCCCTGAAGTACCACACAGGGACTGTGTTGAAGGGAGGAAAATGAAAACAGCTGTGGAGGTTTTGGGTTACACTGCAGCTCCGTGCTGCCTTTGGCCCTTGCCCACCAGTGCAGTTTGTTCTAATCCTGGTCATGAATGTCCGTATTTGTTACCGCTCGCTAAGGCGAGTCTTCTGCCTCTTGGAATAATAAAAACTGTTGTGTGCTTATCTGCTAAGCTTCTTCGACAGTTGCAAAAAGTCATCAAGTCAGCAACGCACCCGGCACCCGCTGTCACTCACAGGGGCTGCCCACGGCTGGGACAGCAGCACCAGCAGACGGGGCTCGTGTGCGGGCAGGGGCTGAGGGGCTGGGAGAAATCCATGTCCCCCCATAGGGCTGGCAATTGCCCTCACACCCCAGAGCTCCCCTTTCTCCTCCTTTTTTCAATTTTTTGTTTTTTTTAATTTCTGTTACATGCACCTCAGAACAAAGAAGGCATCTCCATCAGTCAACCAGCTCCTAAAATAGGTCACATCATTTTCAGAAGGGATTTTGGCTTCTGAGACAGATTTTGATGAATACGAGGTGGCTTGCTTTCACCAGGGCTGTGATTTAGAGCCATGCAGCCCTCCCCTTCTTTGCTCTCACCCCCACCATGCTGGCCAGGTCTCCCCTCAGTCCTCCACTCTCCCTTCAGGTCCTCTGTGCTGCCATACTATTTCCTGCTGCTGGGCTCCTATTTTCTCCCTAATCCCTGACTTCCTCCACACTCTCCAAATAGTTCTCCTCGGCCTCAACTTTATTAACTTAAGCTGTTTATTCTTCTGCCACTAGAAAGTAATTCTGTGCATTCCCTTTTCCTCTCCTCCCTGTGTCCCCCTACCCCCATCCCCAACCTCACTGCATGCTGAGAAACTATTCGCCCCTTTAGAGAACAGCATATATTTTTTTCCCCCAATGCATTTGGGAGAGACAAGTTGGGGGGGCTGAGTTCCTGGCAGCTCCTCACCAGAGGATCGTATCTGTTTTTAATTTAGATAGTTAAAAATCGCAGCCCCGCTGGAATCTGGAAGAGGAGCGTGTGTGCGTCTCTGCGTGTGTGGTTATATAGGCGCACATTGTGTTTGTCTGTATGGAAATAGGGTGACATGTTTATTGTGTGTGTGCACGCGTGTTGTTTTTGCTCATGTGGAAATGGTGTGGTGCGTTGTTTGTAGCCTGTGAGATGCTTGCGTCTGTGTTACATCCGCTGAGCCTGACGTTTCTCTCCGTATGGGAAAGTCCAAGAGACCAGCTGACTGTGACATCCACTAAATATCAACCAGCTCCACCACAGTAACCTGAAAACCTCCCCTGGGGAATCCAGCACACCGCACAACACCTTCAGAGGAGGTGCAGACCAGAGAGCAGGAGCTCAGCTGTGGCCATGGACCTGGAAACACAAGCACCTGTGCTTAAACACCTCTGGTCCTGCACAGAGCAATAGAAGTGTGGTAGGGACAGGGGTTACACCTCTGAAGGACAACCTGGATGGGCAGCACCAGGCCATGTGTCCAGTCATGGCCAAGGAAAGCCAGCAAGCAACTGATTTCTACTGGTATATCTCTCCTTAGCAGCGACAATAGAGAGTTCAGCTATATTTTATGTTCCTCAGCTCCAAAACCTGAGGATCGTTATTTCCACATGCAATACACACAGATATCTATATATTAAAAAACCTTATATAGGACTATACACATATACACATGCACACCTACAGTGTCTTCCACATAACTCTCCATGAACACATACGTGGGACTATGGCAAGCACTGTGTGAAGATCCCAAGGCAGTGCAGAGGGGAGGCTGGGGTAATGCCTCTGCCTCTAATGCAGCTCGCTTCCTCTCTGAATCCCAGCAGAAGTGACTTATTACAGGAGCTTATAAAAATTCCCCTGAAGAATAATTGCAAAATGAAACAAATTGTGCTAAGTGGCGGCCAATAATTTCACCAGGGACAGAGGCTATTAGACCAGCCGGGAAGGTCCTTGTCTCCACTCCACCCTCCTCCAGCAGGGACAAGCCCTGTCTAAGGGGCAAATATAGTGAGAGCATATTTTTAGGGGGCAATTAATTGTGTCTCCATCAGAGGGGCACCAAAAATCACTGTCTGTTCAGAGCTGCTCTTGGCAATGGGCGTATCCCAGTGGCGGGGTTCATCCATGAGCAGACAGACAGACAGACATCCCTGAGACTGCTCCCAGCACTTCACTGTCCATTCAGTTAAATTTTTTTCCGATGGATACAAAGCCACCTTCCCGCAGTCTAAACCTGCCACTCCATATGTTACCTTCGGCAGGCGGGGAGCACGGGTTATTCACTTCACTGTTGCTCCTTTGAGATATTCAAAGAATATTCTCGCGTCTCCCCCAGTCTCTAAACTACAGAGTGCACTTCATCTGTCTAGTCCTCTTTGGCCACCTCTGGAAACCTCAGCTCCTTCTTGTTGTTTTTCTCTGTACTCCTGAACTGCCGAGGGAACAAATTCCTTGTGGCGTTAACCAGTATTTTTGGCCTATGCTCAACAGATGACCCAAGAGGAGATGTTCTTTTGAGACCAAAAAAAAGAAAAAGAAAAAAAGAGAACCCAGAATATCCCCCTCACCCTTTTCCTCTTCCTCCAAAAAAATAAAATAATCACACAAGTGATGAAAAATGGGCCATGTATAAAGAACTGCAGACCCCAGGGGCAGCTCTGGATTGAACTCCCTATTTATACATGGTTTTACATTATTATTTACTACAGTAATCAATGTAAAAACACTGCCTACCCTAGCAACCCTTGTGTCATATGGTGTGTATACATCACCTCTGGGAAGCAGGTCAGCTCTATAAAGAAAATCAGCCATATTTAACGTGAAACTCTGTAGTTTTTACAATGTTTTTAAAAATGTTTTACAACATGTAGAAATGCTTCCATAAAAGCAGACTTATTAATCCCAGTTTTAAGCTGTCTTTTAAAGTGTAGTTTTCTTACACAAATATTTTCCTTGTCTCCCCACTGCTCCCTGCCCCACCCCACCCCCCTCCTTTTAAATAATGGTATAACAGAAAAAGAACCAAGTCCTCAGACAGGGAAGGCAGCTCAGCACCATCCATCTTCATAGACCCTCAATTTCCCTGCAGAAGACAGTGGGGTAAAAGGATGATTGCCTACCCCAGAGGAGATAGCTCTCCTGGGCACTATCGACAACGGTGGGTATCTGTAGGATTTAACATGTTTTCTTACAGTTATCCCAAGACTGAGAGTCTTTGCATCAAATGTGAAGTTCTCAACCAAGAAGCCTAAATTAAGAACTTAACAGGGGTACTTTCCCCACCAAGGGAGAGTTATAGACAACTCAGGTCTGAATTGCCCCCTGGAGATACCTGTCCCTTACTAATGCTGGAAAGACTCTAGTGTAATTACGTGCCTGATTTAGGAATGAGATGCAAAACAAACTCAGACCCTATTCCTGGAGTTGCTTCCCTATTCAGTACCCACCACCTGGAGCCCCAGGAGGGCTGCCCACTGCACTCTGCCCACACCCCTGCCAGCCCCTGGCCCTGCTTCCCACCACAGTGTTGGAGGTACCACTGGTCCAACCGAGAAGCATCTGGGCTGTGCAAAAGGGACAACATCATCACACCATGGATCCAACTCGGGGCTGCACAGCACTGCTGACAGTGATGCTTCAGCTCCTGGCCACCGGTGAAATTGCAATTCAGTCCTTCACTCAGGGAGACAAGCAGAGAGACCCCAGCATCACCCAGGGAGGGCACCGTTCCCATAGCAGGGATTTTGCTGGGGGGCAGCCCAGCAGCTCCAGTACATGTGTCCTGGGAAGAGGCTATGGTACAGAGGTGAGCACTGCAGCAAGCCCCACAGCTGAGCCCCCAGTCCTCCCACCTGGGTAAAGTCCTCCCACCTGGGTAAAATCCCATGAGTGAAGTCCATTTTTGTGAGATCATTGCTTAAATCTGCCTGGCAACATCTCTGAGGAACACTACAGATCAGAAAAGTGCTGTACAAACGACAGTTCTGTATTACTGCTTTAGTGATGACCAATATATTAACAAAAATCCATTGCATTGGCATTTAAACTTTTGATCAGATAAATAAAAAGATAAATAAAAATTAGCTGCCCTGTCCATCCCATTTCTAATCCTCACAGTAATTTATTTTGAGTAATAGCCCATTTTACAGGTAACAAAACTGAGACACATAGACTTGGTAACTTGCCTGAGGTCACACATTCTTTCTAAATCCTGACAGCCAGTGTTCAAAAACTTCACATCTTTACTATGAGGACTGGATGCTGCAACACTTCAGTGATGGGGGACAGGACTGCTTGTCCCTGCCATCTGGCTAAACCTATTCACACTCACCACTGGCCTCATCTCTGTAATAAGCTTGACCGCTCTGATGGGGGGATGATGTTTATCTTTCCCCCTCGCCCGAAACCCCACTCCACAGCTTCCCTTGCTGGTCCTTCATTGGACCCAGATTTTCACCCTGCCTGCTGTTTTTCCAGCAGTAGAGTTTTGGCTCCTGGCAGACTAGAGAGACATTTCTGTCGGCAGCTGAGGAATTCCCTTTGTGTCTTTCTTGAGTTTAGGCTCACCTTGATGCTAGTCTCTGACCCCTCTTTAATACAGAGGAATGTGTGAAAAATTTATTCCCCTTTTCATTAAGAACTCATTTAAATTCACCAAAAGGTGACCCGGCTCCCTCCACTGTGGCTATATTGTTCTCTGCAAAGCTGTTTTATTCCTGACTTTAAGTTCAACAGAAAAGTGAGATCTCGCTTCCACTGATCCAATCATTTAATTCTTTGGCATCAACAATGAATAAAATGTGGAGACACATTTGAGGTACATTTCTCATGCTCATAAACAGTCTGACCAGCTACGAGGAAAGGCTGCATAGAATCATAGAATGGTTTGGATTGGAAGGGACCTCAAAGATCATCCAGTTCCAACCCCCCTGCCATCAGCAGGGACACCTTCCACTAGATCAGGTTGCTCAAAGCCTCATCCAGCCTGGTCTTAAACACTTCCAGGGAGGGTTATCCACAACTTCCTTGGGCAACCTGTTCCAGTGTCTGACCACCCTTACAGTAAAGAACTTCTTCCTAATATCTAATCTAAACCTGCCCTCTTTCAGTTTAAACCCATTTCCCCTTGTCTTGTCATTAGTAGCCCTTATGAAAAGTCCCTCCCCAGCTTTCTTGTAGGCCCCCTTCAGGTATTGGAAGGCCGCTATGAGATCTCCCCGGAGCCTTCTCTTTTTCAGGCTGAACAGCCCCAACTCTTTCAGCCTGTCTTCATAGGAGAGGTGCTCCAGCCCTCGGATCATCCTGGTGGCCCTTCTCTGGACTTGTTCCAACTGGTCCATGTCTTTCTTATGTTGGGGGCTCCAGAACTGGACGTAGTACTCCAGTTCAGGGACGCATGTCCCTGAGTGTAGCATCCTCCTTGTAGCTTGCTTAATTAGCAACTGTGGTAAGAATGGGAATTTGATTCTCCATTAAAAACTTAGAAAAATATTTGTTTTGTTTATTTGTTTTTCACAACACACAAAGAATAAGCCAAACCCATCATTTCTACTCTGGCTTGTTTTGGTTTTTTTGACAAGTGAAAAATCGACAATCCTAGTCTTGAAGTGTTTGGGGGCTGATCTGGAAAAGGTGCCAATGCAAATAGTGTCATCCTTTGTGCAAAACTTCGTACAAAAAAAAAAAAAAGCCATTTTTCAGCGAAAAAGCACTTTGGAAAAATCAAAGCCCAATTGTCAACTCACTTTATTCTCAATCTGACTCTTATTAATGTTTCTTAATCTTCTGTGTGCTCAAAGCTGGACGTGTTGCTGCAATGTGTGTAGCTGGGGCACAGCCGTCTCTGGGCACAGCATGGAGATACACAGAGCTGGATACAGTGCAAGGGTTATCAGGAAAGGCATCGAAGGTCCTTGCCCAGAGGACCCCATCACAGAATCATAGAATGGTTTGGGTTGGAAGGGACCTTTAAAGGCCATCTAGTCCTACCCCCTGCAATGAGCAGGGACATCTTCAGCTAGACCAGGTTGCTTAGAGCCCCATCCAACCTGATCTTGAATGTTTCCAGGGATGGGACTTGTACCACGTCTCTGGGCAACCTGGGCCAGTGTTTCATCACCCTCATTGTAAAAAATTTCTTCATTCTATCTAGTCTAAATGTCCCCTCTTTTAGTTTAAAACTGTTACCCCTCATCCTATCGCAGTGATGTCAAGGGCAGAGAAGGCAATACCTTGTCATCCCTCTTAACCAAAGGGAAGGTAAGCCGGGGTAGGGAGGTAAAAGCATGCAGGGGTTGTAGTACTCCCCTCTCCTCTATTTAGGCCAAGGCTTTACTTATCTCATACCCGGCCAGGACATGTTGAGCAATCTACTCAACATCATCCCTCTCCAGTCCTTTGACCACCAAAGTGCCATTCATTTCTCCCAGCACAGTGAGACTGCTAGGCAGAGATACCAGTGCCGATCCTCCCACAAACACCTTAATTGCGAGAGACCTGCTCCACCACTGATGTCCCCAGCATGTGGGGAGAAGCTGGCTACCCAGCATAAGCCACAAACAGCTGCAGTTTTCCTTATTTGTGTCACTTGTGTATTTGGTTTGCAGAGAGGAGGAAGAAAAGGCCCTAATACAATTTATTTTTTAAATGAACCTATTTAAAACTATGGATGCCGACTTTTCAGTAGTCTTCTGGGGGCTGTTACAAAGGGGCCCTGCTTGAAATCTATCTGAAGGGAGTTAACCACAGCCCTTTGCTCACACATGTGGTATAACGTAGGCTCTTTATTGCTTTTCTTTACTCCCCACACACACACATTTAAGATACACAGAGTGGAGCTTTTCTAAATATCTTACAAGTGTGTTTGTGTGTATGCTGGATTTATGGCAGAAAGGGGAACCTACTTCTGCCCTCAATTAAGGAAAGCCATGAGCAAGCAGGACGCAACACCAAGCTCAACACAAGAGCCAGGACAGAGCTGCTGGAGGAGAGTGTAACACAGCCTAGTGACACTTGGAGATGACAAATACTCCAGTCTTATCAGAATGAGTTCACTTCCCAGGATTTCCAGAGAAAAGGAGCCAGTGCATCAGGGAAGGCTGCCAGACTCAAGACTCATGCATCCATCTCCAGAGAGAGAGAAAGCCATCTGACCCTCCATGTCTAAAGCTTGGTCCTGCAAAGAGTCAAGGCCTAGATTCATCTCCTCTAGCTTTTGGGCAGCCAACTGAGGCACACAAACTGGGAGCATGGTCACCTGAGACCCCCTCTGTGGTCAAAGGACAGATATCAGCTCCCTCAGGGGTAGGTTTAAGGCCTTAGACCATGCCCAAAATATCTGTTGGAGGTGTTTCTGCCTCTCTGCTGCCTGTTCAGCCATCTGGGCTCAGGTTGGGTGTTTGCAAGCCCAGCTGCATGTCCTCCTCTTCCCCAAGGACCGCTGCAATTTCAGGGCTTCAGGCTGGGAGTGGGATGAGCCAGACTTCACCTATCACAGCCAAAGCCAGTGCACCACAGAAGGAATATTTGAACCACCTACCATGGCACCTAGGACAAATTGCTGACAATGACGTCTGTGTTCAAGAGTGATGAGGAGCTCAGGTCACCTACCACCCACTGATACCAGATCCAGGCTCCTTAACCACAGGGAAGAGACAGAGAACTGTGCTTCAACCATCTAACACTGGCACCTAATTGTCACACCTACTGCTCAGGAGATATGCAGAGCTGGATGCAGTGCAAGGGTTATCAGGTTTCCTTGACCATCAAGAGCAGCCAGGATCCAGGATCACTGGATGGGAAACCAGCTGAACATCTTCTCTTTGTCACACCAAGTGGCCTGAGTTGGCCCTAGATCCTCTCTAGCCACCTTAGAGTCAATATTTGCACCAATTTTCAACAGCAGCCTTTCCAGATGCCTGGAGGTGTTGTGCATTGGGTGGTGTCACAAAGGGACAGAAGCTCAGCTGGTGTAGATCAGCCCTGATTGGCTGAAGTCACCAGTTGAAGACAGCCCAAAGTTGGCTTCCCAACATTTAAGATTCCACAAATCGCAAATCCAACCCCATTTTTAACCTTGTGGGGTTTTTGGAGCTCTGCCTTGCTGTGTTAATGTGCTTTTAACATTGTTTCTTCCCTGGTATGCATGTTATATTAGCACACATGCACACGCGCACCCTGTATACACAGAAAGTCTATAAAACAGGGCACTCATATAATTTTAAAATAGACAAATCAGTTTAAAGCATTAAAGCAAATCTGGTAAAAGAAAATCTCTCCTGGGTTGACATTTTGTTTGCCAAGTTTTAGCTTGGAATGAATTTTTATGACTGAGTTATAAACCCTCGAAATAGTGGTTTATAATGGAAATCTTGACAAATCCTTAACACTGGCCCCATTGTAACATATTCTGTACATATCCCATTGATCTATGGTAATAACAAGTTTTATATAAAACATTTTAACCATGGGAGTGACGTGGTTATCTTCAGGCTTCCAAAAATATTTTTCAAATAAATAGATGGCTTTTTCAAATGGGCAAACTCAAGAAATTGAACATCGAAAATGACATTTAAATTTTCATCTAGATTTGGAAAAAAAAAATTAAAAAAAAATCACAATAATCCAGAACCCATGATGGTTTTTTGACTGAAAAGCCGCCACTGACTAAGCAGCAATTCTGGTCTGATATAACTCTCAACACCGGATGGGGTATTATCCACGAGCAACAGAAATGACTTTCTTAGAGGATTAGCTGTAGGCCAGAAACAATAAGCAACTTAAAAAGAAAGCTATTCACTGAGCAGGCAAGCTGATAAAACCAGGATTCAAAGGATTTGTGTGCTAGGTCCCCAAAACCTCCTTCTCTCCCACAAGACACCCGCTGCCTTTGCCCCAACAGCTCCCCACAGCTGCCCTGTCTTGGGGTTAACCCAGGCTTGGGCTACCTGGCATGTCTAGCCCAGGTACCACAGGCTTTCAGCTCTGCTGAGGCTGGGGACATGATGCTGTAGGGATGAGGAACAGCAGGAGCTGTGTGTTTTATCCTACCCTTGATATTGCAGTGGTGGTGATGGGTGCTTCAGGGATGGGACCAGGTGAGGGGCAGGTAAGGTGCTTTTCCTCATCACCTTCCACCCTCAAACCTGCGTTTGACCACCACACTCGATCCTAGGTTCATAACCCACAAAGTATCCCCTTAAACTTCAAAGCACAGGAGTCTTTAGACAGGCAGCCTCCCTGGGGGTAGAGAAAGGCAAACAGTCATTTTCAAGGTAATTATATCTGCAAAAGTACTTTAGTCTATTGACTAGCCAATGCTGAGACTGCAGGCACACGAACTCAAGCAGCAATAAAAATTCTGTCCTCTTTTTTTTTTCCCCCTGATGATGTTACAAGTTCTGTATTTGAAATACTTTTAAACCTGAGTTTTCCTAATATCTGAAAAATTCACAGTCTTCATTATTTAGCCTTACATTGTTCTCATCAGATAAGGAAGTTCACAAACAAGAAACCGAGGCACGTAATTATGAAGTACTAGGGTATTTGGGGATTTCTTTAGGGCTATCTTTTTGAAGATATTTAGATACTGAATGAGATGTGAGATCAAGATGTCAAGAGCTTTTTGTGAACTGGAGTGCAAAGGGATGAATCACGTAATGTGGATTTATTTACTTTAAGGTAAATATATCTTGTCTAAGTGAGCTTTCCAGCTCTCTTTTGACTCAATTTAAGAAGGCACCTTTGTGAGTTAATTCAGATCATCCTAAAATAGACAAGATGAATCACTACCTGGACATACTTATCTCTCTTTCCATGATTACAGAGGGAACCTAAATGAGCAACCCTGACAAATCCCCTGAAGAGAGCTGAATGACTTGTCTTGGTAAAGCAAGTATTTGGACTTGCACCTACATCCCCCTCAGCAAGCCTGGAACTCCCTCATTTACATCCAATCAAAGGGCAAAAATGTGTATTTTGAGAGTTCATAAATAGGCACATGAAGTAAAGCTGCTTCTACACAAACAGAAGCACGTGTACGCAGAGAAGTACAGTCGCTGCAAGCCTGACTTGCTCTCACTGATAAAAGCAACTTCCTCTTCATGCAATCTTCCCAGACCATAGGTCTAAATTCCTGCACTTGCATCCAAGGGAGCGAGCCGTTTCCACCTCTGATGCATTCCTCTTAGAAACCGATTACTACACTGCCGCTTTAGCATGAACATAAATTTTTCCGACTTAACATGTTGCTTTAGGACTTGGTTCCACTCAACAGTAGACTTCCATATGTGCTGTAATGTTTGTGTTTCTAAGCAATGCCTCGGCAACCACATCAGGGTTGCCGAAAGACGAAAACGAAAAGCCTACTTTTTAATTTTCTTTTTCTAGAGATCTCACTTGGAAACTCAAAGTAAAAGAAGGTTATCTATCTTCCCCAGAAGAAATGTAGCCCATAGGGCCAACGTGCTGTTAATACACACCAAAAACATTTTGGTGGCATGTGTCTATTTAAGAAAAAAAATAAATGCACTTCACTGGGATTAGGTCAGGGGGAAAAAAAAAAAATAATAATTTGCTGACATGTGAGAGGCATAGCAAAATATCTTGTCCTTGTGGAAAATGCCAGCAGGTGTTGTCTAGGGATTTTTATTTTTTTTTTCATTTTAAATGCCAGAGCATATCCCTGGCAGCACCCTTTTGCATATTTTGTTGAACGACTGACAAATTAGCTGCATAAACTTGCATGAATTCCATTCCCTAGCTATTCATGAGCAAGCAACAGTTTATTCAGATGCCTTGACTAGAGAGGATAATAGCTTTGCTTTTCTTTTCCCTTTTTCTTTATTTTATTTTTTTTTTAAAGGGCAAGATCTAAATCTCATTGAATTCTATGGAGAGATGCAGAGGTTTCAGGATTATTATGAAAATCTGGTCTGATACATACTATAGAATTTCACTTGGCTGCTCCTGTAGCACCCCCTAGAATTTATGCTCGACTGAAGACCAGTCCCATTATTTTGCTGGGCTTTAAGAATCAAGCATTTATGCCTTAGTTCTAGAAAGCATTTAAACAGATGCTTAAGTCCCTCCCTAGTCAACAAAAGCACTTAAACACATATACTTTGTTCCAAAAAAAACAACTGGATGTTGACACAGCAAGCAGCTCGTTGAGCAGAACACACTGCTAACAGGGAACCTCAGTGAACTGCATTACTGTACTTTGGAGCTTAGAATTGGGGATGCATTTCTTCATTTTTATAGCGATCAAAAAATGGAGTTTCCATCCCATGTGAAGTTCAAGGCCGTTAAGATTTGGTCTTGCCTGGAGCTGGGGTACAAAGTCAAAAAAATATATATGTATATATTTTTTTAATGAAGCACAAATGTTCTCAAATATTTCACGTCATCTTTTAAAAGCACGCCTAAGCCAGGCCAGAGCAAGCCTTTTCAATGCTTCTGTTCAGCTTCTGTTGGAAGATACTTATATGCAATGCAGCCCATGCTAGTGCCAAAGCGACCACTTCCCCCACCCCTCCTCACTCTAGACAAGCGGAACTGCCCATGGCAAAGGGCACCCAAACTCCCACGACATCTGCTTCCACAACACTCAATTGCTCTGGTAGACAATATTCCCACTGGTTCCCTCTGTGTCAAACCATGATCATCTCCCCATTGAACAGACCACCCTAAAGTAAAGCTACAGCTCTTCACCCCACTGATCCCACAGAGTCTCTCCCAGCCCTTCAGCTGCCTCCTGCCACCAGCTCCTCTGCACCTCGACAAGGCTGCAGGACACACTGGCTGCCTCTGCCTTTCCTCCCCCATTTAGAAATTTATTCTAACCTCAGTGAAGTGGTTAGGGGCACTTAAGAGCCAGTTATGGCTCATTAAAGGCCATGCTGGGTTGGTGGCAGCGAGGAAGATGTGGAGAGCTGCTGTGGCCAGGTTTAACAACGTTTTCCTCCCCCTCAGCAGTACCTGTATTCAAGGGGGCAGCAAGACTCCTGGGGAAGAGTCTAAATAAGGAGCAGTCAGGTTATTTTTCCCCTAGTTCACAGCAACTGTGACATCTCCCCTTTAAGGCTCAGCAACAATAGTCCAAACCCCAAATGATGTTGCTCCCCTTCCCCAATGCTGGTGGGGGAGTGGGCTCCGTGCACCACCTCCCACTCCCCAGCACCCACATCGAGGCCGAGCAGGGTTTGCTCTGCTCACTTTGCTACAGGGCAAAGTCCCATAGAAATGGAAGTTACTGTAATTATAGCTTGCCTGAACATATGGTTTCAAGGATCTTTCGGCGTGTAAAATGCATGAATATGCATGATAACTAGATGTCCCCGCTTAAGTTACATAATCCTGCGCAAACATATATTTAAGAAGGACCCGACATCTTCTGTTTTTTAAGGGGCTTTAGCTGTGATTAATTCTCTGAGCTTATTAATCATAACATGTGTTAGTGTTTGATAAATTGCCCAAAAGTTGCATTAGCTAATAACTATAAGAACAAAACGAAATAGTTTCATCTGTTTTTATAATAAGACAAAGAGCATCATGGGAGCATACACGGTGGTCATGAATAAAAGAGAAACATTCATTTATGATAATTGGTTTCAGCTCCCCGTTTGGCTGGTTCTTGTGACCTAAATGTATCCAGTTGTTTCCTTTCTTTCCCGTTGGTTTTTGGGTCACTCCTAATGGTTTAATTCAACAAAAAATGTCTACCATTTCCTGTAACCTCTGTCTTTTTTCATTCCTCCTTCCAAAATGTTTTTTTCTGTGCAGCATCTAGAGAAATCTCTCTCTCTCTCTCTCTGTTTCCTTCCAAGTGAACAAAGTCAATATTGTTGACAGAGAAAAGGTTTAACTCCAGGCAAAAGGAAAAAAAAAAAAGTAATAGTCATTTATTTGTCTCCACTTTTGAGTTCACAAGGGGTTTTTGTTTGATCCTGGCGGTCAAGACTTTGACACGGAACATGCCCCCTCTGACCATGAACAATTTATGGAGGGAGAAAGAGACAAAAATCCTCATTCATGTTTAAGAAAGCAAAGGAAATGGCTGTAGATTAATATTTGTGCATTTGTAGCAAATTTTCTGATAGGTCTGTAACACATTCAACCACCCTGGTTGAGAAACACAAGAGGCGAAACTCAGCCCTAGAGAGTTGAGTTTTGTTACTCTTGGACACCTTTCAAAACATCAGCCCTCATTCTGCTTTTCTTAGGGTAGCTTTTTCTTCCAGCAGAGAGTGAAAAAGACTGTATGGCACTTGCAAGAAGGAGGCGCACGCTGGCCGGGGTTACCTTGAAGCACAAGCCGGGAGCGCTTGCCGTGGTCCCTCCATTTGCGCTTACGCCTGATGCTCCCTGAACCTCGCAAAGTGGTTTTACATCTCCCATTTGTTCTGCTCAAAGTGGCAAGTAATGAATTTTCTAGCACGAGGGCCTGAGTTCAAGCTGGTGGGAGATGCAGCACAGCACAGTGCTAGGATGCCAGAAGGCTGTTAGTACTCAGTAGAGATACCCTACCATGTGCCATCAGGAGTCCCTGTTCCCAGTTATATTCACCACATCAAAACTATTTGGGCTGAAGTTGTCCTTTGCCAGGTGTCTGCCTCCAGCAGAATTTTCTAGGAAATTACAAGGAGGGCTGGAGGGGGGAAGTCCTGGTGGTTTTCCAACACAAGATTAGAGAAAAGTGCTTAGTGGATGTAAAAACAAATTCTAACAATTTTTTTTTTTGGAGTCACTCTCACATCTCCATCCTCTGGAAAGGGGACTGGAAATTTGGTGTCACTCTGGGAACAGGGATGTGCCTTTTGCATCCAAATTTGGCAAAGTGAAAAGCCTTTGAAAACATCCCACTGAAGATTTATTAGCCTTTAGGAGAAAAACCTCTACAGATTCTGTCTGCCTTGATCTCGCTCTATTTTGGGGCTTCTGGGGCTTGCTTCTGGGGATTGCTCAGGACTTTCCTTGCTGTGGCTTCTTTCTTGGCTACTGGGCACAGCTGTGGCTCCAGGCAAAAGAAGAGAAAGCCAGAAATCCATTCCTGTCATCTCAGCCCCTAGGCATCCCCCAGTAGCACCTTGCTGCCCAAATCACACATAGAGGAAATCGACAGAACTGCAAAGCAGGAGAACCAGGGGAAGGACCAGGGAGAAGTCAGGAGCAAAGACCTGGAGGAGAGATTGAGCCTGGGGGGACACTTGCTACCACAGCAGGGAATTGGGACCAGGCAGGAAAATGAAGCAGGATAGTCTGGTAGTGGTAGATAATAAAAGCATAGATAAAACACATGCACAAGGAATTGGATGAAGGCCACAGATATGGCCTTAATTCTCATGTTTCGAGGCTCCTGAGTTTCAGCCTGAAATTTCTCATGCATAACAGTTTGTTTCTGGTATCACTTTGGAGCACCCAGAGCTCTCCACCAGACCAGGACACCAAACTGCAAAGCATCTCACTGCTACATAAACCACCCACTGAAACAGCTGATAGGCTAAAAAGACATGGCAGGAAGATGTAATGAGAGGGCAGAGACAGCAGGACTAGAAAACGGCAAGATTTTGAGTGCGTTGATGGTACGCACAAGATGTAGCGAACTACAGCAGTAGATCAAAGTCTGCTCTTGAAACTCTTACACGGCAGTTATACAGAGAACCTCTGGCTGGAAATCAATTCCTCACAAAATCATGACTGACAAATACTCGTGTGATTTTAACCATATAATATCTAGGATATATTTAGCCTTTAAGAATCACTATTCTTTGCAACCTTGAGCAGCAGAAATTCTAATTTGCTGTTATTGCCTGTTGGATTGCACTTCTCAGAGGCTGAGGCTTTCAGAAAAGAAAGCTAACCTGGAGAGACTCCAGCTAAAATCACGGGCGCATCACCAACACTCTGTAAACTGGCAGTGCTGGTTCCTAAGCATGTGATAGAGCCTGGGAGTATAAATGGGTTCAAGGCATGACAGGAAACATTCAGAGGGGACAGCTCTATCTGCAGATAGTAAATACAGAGGTCCAAGCACAAATTGCATCATGAGCAAATTGCATGAGGATGCTTCAGGGAAGACTTCATGTTATATTTGCCCTATTCTTGGGGGTGCATTAAAGGCTACTACTGGCAACTGGGTCCTAGCTACATGGACACCTCCATCAGGGCAGTATCCCTCCTCTCTAGAGGGAATGCTCATGGCAGAACTCCAAGTAACAGCCTGGATCTGGGGTGACCAACCATCAACTCTTGTGAATCATGACTCAACGTGTGCCATCACCAAGGATCATATAGTACTCTCCTGCTGCGAGTGAAGAACAGCCACTACTTTCCTGAAATGGTCCCACCTCAGCTACTCTGGTTTGGAGATGTGTTTCACTCAACACAGCTGCAGGTTGGATCCCCTGTATCTTCTGCGGCATCACCCCGCACAAATACAGCCTCCGAGATTTCAGCTGCAAACTCAATGTACCTTCCCTACAAGTACAGCAAAGCTCATCACTGAAGGCAAAATACCACGTGGAAGGGCCAGAAAACTCCTTTCACATCAGAAAATTAAACTCAACTGTCTAGACAAGAGATCAGGAATTATATTAAATTCCAAGCACTGACAATTGAGCAAGTGGAAGAAGAAGAAAAAAGGAGAAAGGGTTTATTAACAAAGAGGATGAATCTTCTCGGGTATTCCATACCAGTAAGAGGAAGCTACACAATTGCACTGTCACAATGCCACTAAAGGCTCATCACAGCAGGTTTTCTTCCTCATTCTGCACTTTTCTATCATGGAAAATCCACATGTTTTATCATATACCATCCTAGTACCAAAGTTTTCAAAGGGGACAAGCTTGTTACTACACAAGACACCTGCTTTGTGTCTATTTGCATTAGTCATGACTGAAAACATGATTTAAGGGAATTGCACATCTTCTTAAAATATGACAGGCATTAAAATGTTATTACCTCCTCTCAACAGCTTCAGAGAACTGCTTTCTCTCTACTCTTATCCAACCAGGAAACGGTGAAGTCCAATTCTATAGGAAAACCACACAAAAACAACTACAACACGGACTTTCCAACAGAACAGACTGCCTTTGTGGGAAAAACTAGTACATTACTGAATACTCAAATTCTCTACACATAAGCTTTAACATAAAAAAAACAACTCTGCATGATATTAATATTACAGTGATCTCCAAAGCAATATACCATAATCACTTTACATACCTAGTTTCACTTCTAAAGATTTTTGGGCACAAGTCTGCACGAATCTGAGCAGCTCCACTCCCCCATCACTTGTAATGGTGTTAGAACATCAGTGTGAGTCTCTGATCTTTGCTCCTTTGCCTTACACCTCACTGCCCTCCACAGTCATAGCTCAAAGATGCTGGGACATCATCACAATCCCAGCTGACAAACACCAAGCAGGCAGCTCAACAGTTTTTCATTTGTATTTTCTGGCAAACGATATTTGAAAAACTCTGAAAATTTTGCTTTTGTTAAAAGCCACAGTACAAGGAACAGGGCACAGAAGGTAAGATTCACATTTTTCTGTAGTAAGATTCACAACATTCAGCAACAACATTCAGCAAAGTCAATTGTTACAATTCAGTAACAAAACCATTTGGTAGGACAAATGCATCTCCAGTTTCTTTTGGAGACAGCAGGTTAATTAACATTGTGTGCCTGTGTTGAAGACTGTGGAAATCTTGTAGGGTGCTCTTTGTTTCCAGATCTGCTCAACAACAGTATCTGCAGGTACTCCAGAAATGCGAAGACATACCTTTAGTAATACGCTCTGGTTCACTATACCCCAATTATCTCAATAACACTTTGAGATGATCAGCAATTCTAGGCAAAAGCAGGCGTGCCAGCCAGTTTTGCATTACGCAGCATCTCTGCTCCCTGTTTTAGATGAGCACTTCTCACTCTTGAGGGGACTTCCACACATCTCCCAGCTGCAAAGAGGTCCCGCAGAGCTGTTGGTGTGTGCGTTTAGCTGTGAGAAGTGACCGGCTCTAAATCTTATCAAGTTATTTCAATTGTGTGAATTAAGCAAAGATTCAGACTACTGTAAATAAGATGTGGGCTGGATCTCTAACTGCACAAGGCTCTGCACAGTAGTTTGCATCTTCACCTTACATTACAAGCACTAACAGCGAGTGTGACAACAGTTGTGCCATTTTTTTATGTTATTCCACCTACCCATATGCTTTTGCAATGGTTCCATTTCATTATATCCCTGCTTGTGTTTTCTCCTGTCTTGCTAGTTGTTGCACCAAATAAAAGACATCCCTAATCAAAAGCAAACAAACAAAAAAACCCCACAAAAAAATCCAAGCAACTCTTGCATTAAAGTATGATCACTTTCTACCATTTTCTTTCTATTTTCCCCATTTAATGACCTCTCCTCTTCCCTGTGCTACCCAGTTCAGTGAAGGGCACATTAACACACACAGCATGTCAGTATATTTACAATGTGTTGGGATTTATGCATGGTTTTGCATATGAGAATAGGAATTGCTCGCCTTGCAAGCTATGCAGATGACGTGCTTCTCATTATGACAGGGTGAGAGATGACCTGCCCCGTCCCCAGCCGTAGGCTGCTCCAGGCACATGTTCCATTCCTTCTACCAGGGGCTGAGCCTCCTTCCACAAGTGACAAATGGCAATTTGGGGTGGTTCACCTGATGTCTCTAAGCCCAGCACCAGGCTGGGGTTGTCACAACCCTGTGAAGAGGCAAAGGAGAGAAGCTCTGCCAAAAGGCAGAGTGATGGGATTTATAAAATATTTAGCCGAAGAGTAAATGACTCCCAGAAGCAGCACACGTGGCCACGGCCAGGTCTGCTCCAGAGGGGCAAGGGAGGAAGGAGTGTCACTGCAGAGTGCCCTCACAAAGGTGTCACTTTGGTGAGACAAGGTCTTGCAATGGGTTGCTCTGCTGGCACTGCAGCCACTCACAGACCATTGGAAAAAAATATAATTTATAGAAAGGAACACCAAAAACCTTCTATTCAAGACACTCACCATCTATTTGAGGCACATGGTGGGTTTGCATCATGGCACAGAGACAGAATGTGGGCAGCGCAGAGCTTACCTATGCTGGTAGACCACCTAAGAGGGGAACTGAGCAGTTGTACAGGGCCACTCTCCAGGTCAGGCTCCCATGAGCCAGCAAAGCACCCAGAGGTGACACCAGTGACCACCAGCACCTCTCCATGCTCCCTTCTCTCACCCTCAGCAGCGGAGGTGCTGGATGTGGTTCCTGCTGCAGGGAGCCCTGTGTGGAGTCAGAGGTGCCTTCACTTCACACCCAGCACTTGTGTTTCGGGCACAGGGTGGGTCTGCAGGAGGGACTGTCCCCAGCATTGTGATCCAGCTGCAGGTGCAGCACTGGCTCAACTCAGAAATGGGGTCAGAACGGAGAGCAAAATGCTGGCCAGGCATCTTCACAAAGTTTTGTTTTAAAGGTCTGCAGTTTTTCACACTTCAATCCATCCAGGCAAGCAGCAAAGCCAAAAGATGGCTGTGAAAACTCCTCTTGCCTGCGGAATGGAGGAGCTGGGATTAGCACAGCATCAGCTACCAAACTGCCCCAGAATCCTACAGGTGAAGGGCGACAGATGGAGGTCACATCCCAGAAATGGTGGTTTTGCCATCCTACCAATCTCAAGTCAAACTTAAAACCACAGTCTAAAGACTAATGATAAAGCAAAAGCCTCTGCCAAAAATACAGGCAGGACATTCCTGCCAGAATATATGTTAAAGACAGACACACAATTATTTTTTAGAGTTGCTGGCACTGTGCTCTCAGGAAACCTTTCCCTTTAAACACTAAAATTAAACAAACACATGAAACGCAGGGAGAAATGTAATTACTTTATAGCTTGACTTTGGTCTATTGCCCCGGGTATCCAGTTCCTTTTCTTACTGATGTGGAAACTCAAGTTCCCCCCTACCAGTGTCATTAATTCCTTGGCCTGGGGAGCCCAGCTTTCCTGCTGCATTTTGCATCAGGAAATCCCAGCTGCCCACACCTTGCTCTGAAAGTGGCTCTGCAGGTGACAGCGGAGCTCCTGTCCCGGTCCCAGTGCAGTGAGGTGGGGAGGAGGGCTCCCCTCTCCCCCTGGGAAGGGAGGGATTAAACAATTGGATTGACAAAAAAAAAAAAAAAAAAAAAAACCAAAACATTTAAAGACCCAAGCAAAGATCTAGCTCCTCTGACCTCTAGCCCTCCCAAAACTCCCCTCTCTTGCCAAAAAAATGACAAGGGGTGTCTATTTCTGCTTGCTTTTTTCTAAGAAAAGAACCTTCTCATCTCTCCCATCTCCCCCCACAGCTCCCCCACATACACACAGTTGGGGCTTGCTAAGGTTGGCGTTAAAAGAACAACCAGTCCTAAAACACACCCAAGACACTGTCCACAGACAGCCAGGTGCTGTCGAGAGACTCCCACTGATGTGGATGAGAGTAGGTACCCCCCACAGACCACCTGCCCCAGGATCCAAAGCAGATTTAGTGCCCTGTAGAGAAAGTGAACAGGTTTGGAGGAGCACAGGGAGCTCCGTGGGAGGAGAAGCAACTCACCTGGGCTTACCTTGTTGCTGCCCTGTGTTCTGGGATGCTGATGAAATCCTCAGCGCCGTGTGCCAGCCCAACCCTAGCTCCTTCCCCACACCCAGGCAGCCACTCTCGAAAAAGACTTTCTTGGGCACCACGCAGAACCTCCCAGCTCTTCAGAGAGAAATCTTTAGAGGTCGGTCCTGGAAGCAGACTGCTAGCAGCCTGCCCTTTGCAAGCTGTCATGTAATTTAGGAGGAACCAAGACAGACTCTGGGAGTATATATACCCCTGTGACACACACACACAGACAGAATGTGCCTGGCATCTGAAGCAGCCGATGCTGGATTTATCCCTTCCCTTTTTGCCAGTGACTGACATAAGTGCCGGGAACTCTTGGTGGAAAACTGCTTATAAGCTTTGGGCCTGATCCAAAACCCACTGAAGACAAAGGAAAGGCTTGCGATTGCCTTGGAGCTGGCTTCGGATCAGTCCCATTATCTCTGCTTGGAGAGCAGTGTACTAACAAAGCAGGCAAGGGCTGGGGCATGGTAAGCCTGTGTCCAGAGGCCCATCTCATCTAAGGAACAGAGAAGCAGAGAGGTACATCTGAGCCTTCCTTAAAACATCAGCCTGGAGCCTCCTGGGAGCAGACGAGCCTCAGGAACTGCACATGGTCATATCCCTCAGCCCTCATTCCTGGGTGGAGATACTCAGCTTGGGAGCTGACACCCAGATTTCTCTACTCGTGGCCACTTCAGAGCCAGACCTACATCCAGACTTAAATTGTGGACATCATCCACCTCGCAGTCTAAGTCTAACCAGTGGAGTAAAACACCAACTCCAACACAAGGGTCCCCATAAGCTCTTTATATTGCACGAGAGTCCAAAAGAGTTACATTCTCAGACTCCCTCCCACCTAAAATCCAATTTGTTTTGTGAACAATTAAGCAGCAATTTGCATTTTTCTTGTGTAAGAGGTGGCCTGCAGAACTGAAAAATAGTTTGACACTGTTTCATTCCACTTCTCTTGGCAGCACTGTCTTTCTCCTCATTTACTTAAAAAAAAAAAAAAAGCTAAAAAAAATAAATTGTTAAGTCATGCTTTTCTATTTTAAGGCATTTGTTGTAAATATACAAGGCTTTTTTTCCCACAGGGAGAATAAATGAGAACCATGAATCACATCAAACTTACCTAAGCAAAGTGCAAAACAATTCTCTATCCTGGGATTACAGACGTGCAGACTCCTGACCCTTACTTTGTAGAGTTTAGCCTACACAACATTTGAAGCAGTAAACCTATTTCTAGTAGAGATAAGGGGGGCTTTTTTAACCAATACCCTTCTACTTGTGACAATCCTTAGTGTGGATACAGTTACACTACACTGTGACAACTTGGGAAACTGGTAAAAAGCTTCGTGGCACCTCAAATTTAAAAGCACATTCGAATTCTTGCATGTAAACAGATTGCCACATCAACTGAATGACAACAAACAGCAATGTGTGTGCGTCCTCCAAATGAGATAAGCATGAGCCAAAATTACTTGCCCTCAGCTCTTTTTGCCAATGCTGAAGTTGTGGTGTAGTTTGCACCTGAGGTGGACCAAGATCCTGCGCACAACTACCTGGGCTGGTGGGTGGTAAGGTGTGACCATGCACTGACCTGCCTCAGAGCATAACCCAAATAGCCTAAGAAAGGTTGGCACAGCTTAAACTATGCTCAAAGGAGGTAACTCTGGGGAACAGAGCAGCCCCTACAAGTTTCAAACCTGTTGATATTTTTGTGATGCCAAACTCTGAAAATCACAGCTGGTGTTGAGGGTCAGGTGCCCCTGAGCTTGAAACACACAACAGTGAATTACTTTTTGATCCTGGCCTGAACTACAGCCTTGCCAAAGCATGAGTCTCTAGGATTTCCCACCCCTTGTCCAAAGAAGTAGAGAAGAGAAAGTGAGGATTTAAAGGGAAATAAGTTAAACCTCATAGCATGCAAAACGAATTCTCTAACCAGAAGGGTCTTGCCACATCCTCAGTATGGTGTCATGGCTTGAAAACATGCCTTGTTTTCTAAGCTCATTTATTTGCTAGAAAAACTCAGCAACTAAAGTATGTCTTAAAGAAATCCCTAGAAAGGCATCTGCAAACAGTTGCACTGAAACTTCAATTGCTGCTGAACATAATTCACGGCAGAGTGAAACCCTGGAATCTCTGTGAGCGTGGGGTACAAATAGCTCAAGGAGGTGTTTGGTACGAAGGAAATGGTGATGCTTCTTCCATTTCCCATGAATATCATATGCACAGCTCCAGCCATATGTTGTGTTGAATCTGCCACATTCTTTGGTGGTGGGCACAGATGTGGACAGATCTGACAGATCAGGGTCTTAGGGTCACACAGGAGTAAATTGGGGGCAGATGATTTGAGAGTCACAGCTTATTTTTAGAAAAAAAGGGGGGAAAAGATTGCTAAGAATCATTTCTACCATGTGTCTGAACAAGAAAAGCATTTATCTCACTTACTAAAAACAAAGAAGAGTTTCTCTCAAACAAGGAGTTGGTTTTAAGAGGCTAACAAAGATTTTTCTATGCACTCTATAGATCACAGGTGCTGCAGAAAAGCATATAGGTCGCTATATATTTCCGTGCTTAATTAAGAGGTATTATTTTCAAACAGTCTCCAGCAATGCTCCATCTTGGCTGATCTAGAAGCAATGCCTTTGACAAATAAGCAAAGTTTCTTCCCACTTGCCTGACTTAAGTTATTCTCTGGTCGCTCCTCTGATTAGTGCTATTTCGCTTACATGTGCACTGTGAGTGATAAAAGACATTGAGGAAATGGAGAACCCTTTCCCAAGAATATAATTGCTACTACAAGTTGGAACAGAACACAAGGAAAAAGAAAATCAATGCTAACTCAAACCCTTCTAGACCACCAAAATACAACAAAAATGTAGCAGATACACTCCTGCACGTCTATTATTTATGCCCATAAGAGCATATTACACAAACTCCCCCACCTCCTGCTGCACAAAGTTTAAGAGCAGAGAGTAAGGATGAAGTGTCACGTTACTTCATTAGTCCCACAAACTGCACTGCTGAACATTTACTCATATGCTGTGAGGTTCTGCAAAACTAAAGCAGAATTCAAACCCAAACAGCATTTACCAAAGAAGAACAAGGAGAGTGATTCACAATGCTGCCAGGCACAGCACAAGGATCTCCCTTTCCAAGGCTGCTTTGAGAGGGAAAACAGAAGAAAACTCTGGACCAACTGGGATGGCGAGGACAAGATGCCGATGGTAGGACTGTCCCAGCCAACCTGGTCACCTGAGTTGTTGCATTATGGTCACACCCAGGCATTTGCAGAGGATTTTTCCAGGCCATCAGCTCAAATTACTGATGTCCAGCCTGGGACACTTTTATTTGCATCAAGCAGAAGCTTACCCTGGAACATGGCATGGGTATGAACATCCCAACCCAGGCCCCAGATGTGTTGGAAAGTGCTCGGAGAACAATGTAATCCTTTTGCTCTCCAAGCCGAATGCTCTCCTGGGCCCAGGCAGGAACAGGGTGAAGCTGCTCCTGAAAGCATAGTTGGAGCTTTTCCATTTCCTCTTATGAGTCACTGAGGAGTTGTAGGTGCGATCAGTCTTTTTTTTTTTTTTTCTCCTGTTTTTCCTGTCTGTTTGACTAGCAGTAAAAGGCCTGGGTTGATACAGCCTAAACTCTACCAATGTCCCTGTGCCTCGAGGTTTCTCACAGGCTGCTTCTGGATCTTCAGAGGGGTCACACCAACAGGCAGAAGGATTCAGATGGGATTTAAACTGTGTGATGCCAGGACAAAACTGTATGAAGTGGAGCATAGCAATTAACTTGTTGGAATAGGGATCAGAAAACCCAACTTCTTAGGTAAATACAGACATTTCAGCCCAGTCATCCAAGCTCTGGGTAGGGATCATGTCACTTAAATCCTTTTGCCAATTGTTTGAGATCCACAGCACTGAGAAGGGCAGTAGGCAGATGGGGATGATGGCATTTTGGCTGCTCCCATTCTTTGGGGTCTCCTTGAGCTCATTAGAGTTGTGTTTTGCTCAAACACCTAGCAATGAGCATAGCAGCCCAGACAGGACTGCTGAGAGAGCCATAGAGAAGTTAGGGTGCTACAGAAGCTTTAATCACTTCTAACTAGCTTTTCTTTTCTGTGGGATTTGTTTTCAGCTGGGTCAGCTCCCTGACTTGGATAAGCACAGAAGTTTCCATATACAAGGCAGGGGACTGGAACAGATACTGAGGGTGAGGAAAACGTGGGACCACCACTTCCAGAGTTTAAACCAGATTAACCCAGCTCCTTAACTTGAATTTGTCCCTATAACTTGGTGAGTCAGAGTAATTCCCATTAGGCAAACAGACAACCAGGGGCTGGACGTTTCACTCCTGGAGAGACCTTTACCTCTCACAGGGTGGGCAGAGACTGGGCACTTGTGGCTCAGAGCACTACAATGAGCCAACGGTGGCATAACCTGCAGCAACAGGCAATGTAGAGGCTGCAAAGACATGCTAGGCTGCCATAGCTGTGGGGAAAAACCTAGCAAACTGGGAGTCCATGAATTCCTACCATCCCTGGCAGAGCAGAGCTGCCTCCCAGGAACCAGAAGATCAACCCAAACTGACATTCAGGAAGAAGGTTTTTCTTGGTGGTGTTTCTCCCTGACCAGTGGTTTTAATCACTTCTGTCCCCCAAGTTGTTTTGCAGCACACCAAATAAACAAAGTTCTCCTAGAAACTCATATATCAATGATTGATATCAACTCATATCAATGCCCTTAAAATGCTGGCAGAAGAAGAGAGGTACCATTTTACACACCTTTATTTCCCTAATAAGCTTGTGCCTGATCATTTCCGTGGATGTGCAAATAGCATCACAAAAATACAGGGTTTTGCAAGATTGTCTGATCTACCCCTTCGAGTGCAAACAAACAGCACATGCAGATATTTGCCTGGTCTGCTTTCAGAGCCTTGACTGGACATTCCACGCAGTACAAGTCACAGCTGCACTTGCCTTCCCAACAGAATGTTTTTCTCACTTGAGTCTCCTCGGTAATAATCCAAGCTCCTCAGCCTCTCTGCTTTGCAACCAAGCTGCAGAAAGCAAACCTTCCTTGCCCATGGGATAACCTACTAACCTACTACTGTCTTCTCTATTTTCCTTTCTGTACAGTAAGAGAGGAATAAAGAAGCAGAAGGGAAAGGTGAGAAGAGAAATGGAAACTATGACAGGAAAGAAACACAGGTCATGTTTATGGCTGACATCCAACTGTCTTCCTACTACAAAGGCAGTCTAGGTACTATTAAGAGCTGAGGTGGGATAAGGGGTAGTTCAGCTCCCAAGTCTGTCATAAGCTCCCTTGCAGGTCTTGAAAATTAGTGTCCATACTTCAGTATGTCTCAGTTTGGATCAATCTGATGAATAAAAAAAACCAAACCCAAACAACTCTGCTTCACAGGATTGTCCAAAGCTTAAATGAACATTTGCAGAGTTCTAGGTGAAACTGGGTGAAGGGCATTTTCAGAGAGACAAAGCATTATCATCATAAAGTGTAATCTTGATGGTTTTTATGGGCAAGCATCAGCTTCCAGCAGTAATCTTTAAAGCAACATCCATTATCCAGAAAATTGGCTTTCAGCTAAAGATCTGTTACAAGTCACACTTGGTAAAATCCCACGCTTATTTTCTTCCTTTTTTTCCTAACAGCACTTGGAAATCCTGCAACAGCTGCCTGAGGGGAACAACAGAGCCTGGCTGGCAGCTGGCACATAGTGGCATGGAGAGAAGGGGAAGAGCATGCACCTTCTGCTCATCAGGCAAACCTCCAACCTGGCTACCACAAACAACTTGAGATGCCTCCATGGAGCAGAGACCTCACCCAGCCCCATGCCCCCAGCCCATGGGGCTGGTTTAGGGCCAGACACTCCACATTAGGGCTCTGGTTGGAAATGAGGGTCTGTCTCAGACACCACCTTACAAGGAAATTTGGACAGAAAAAGGCAGAAGGAGGTAGTGTTCTCCTAAACACCTTTCTTTCAGTTGCAGCTTCCTGGAGAACTGTATTTTATGCAAAAGAGCCTGAGCCAAAGTGTCTGGATGTGAATATGAAGTCCCACTCAGCCAGACTGAGCCCCTCAGCATCCTTGATGCATTTACTGCTCATCTTTCTAGAGATCCTGCTCTCCCAGGTAAAGAAGTCTGTGGGGATCACAAGAAGGTCTAATGGGAGCAGAAAGCACCAAATCTTTGAAACATCATTTCACAGCCAGCAATGCAAGGCTCAAAGAGCACAATCACCAATGAGAAAGCAGGAACCTCCTTGCCATGGCCATATGGGTCTCGGACTCAGCTGAGGAACTTTTCTTCTTTATTGGGAAAAATAGGCATAAAATGGAAAAAGGGGAGGGTTTGCCTGAATGACAAAAAAATTGCTAATCATTTTAATACTTTTGTCATTTTATGCCATGTGGACAAAAATATTATGTTAACGTTTCTAGCAACCAGCCATTTTAAGGTTTTGGTTGCCAAAAGCAAATGAAGCAAAGGGTGTTTTTTCAGCTTTTTAAAACGACAGTCTTATGGGAAAAATGAAATTTTTAAATGCAATTTTTTCCCCTTTATTTACTTTGTTAGAAAATAAATTTCTACTGGGGAAGTGATAAAAATTAAAAACAATCATTGTACAGTCACTCATCCATTTTTTCATGGATTTGCTGGAAACACAGTAGAAATAAAAATTTCACTTCACTCATACCATGACAGGTCTTTCAATTTTTCTGAAAGTTTATGGCACCCCAGCAGGGCCAGCTTTGTTTTTAAACAAGCAGCAGCTAAATCCTGGGTTTGAAGTCAGCTGATAGATGATCTCAGAGGAAACAACACCACTTCTGTAAAGTGCTGTTTTGCTTCCTCCTTCCAAGTTTGGATTTAATGGTTTATTTATGATATGAAGGAGTGAAGTACTTTCACTTATTCTAATGACGATCAAAGTCCCAGCTGCAGAGTGAAGGTAGCTTGGTTTCTTCCCATCTCTCCCAAGGATGACTAGGGTAGATGGGAAGAAGTTTTGCTCCATAGCCCCACACTCTCTGCAGCAATAGGAGGGTGAAGACACACAGCCAGACACCATGGGGAAATCTACACTCAGTATCAGGGTAGATCTGAAGGTCAAAATTGAAAAGCATTTTCCAGCACCTCTGGGCCCTGATTTCCAAACCCACTGCCTCATAAAACTTGCAATCAGACTATGAACAAATGGGGAGCTGCAATGAGATCTTCTACAAGCAGAGTAATCCCAGCTCCCAGTTGCAACGTAATCTAGTGTCTACCATGGCTGCTGGCTGATACTGGAAACACAAAATGAAGGGGAGAGACCTGAGACATTTCCAGCTTTTTTTGTGTGAAGAAATCCCAACTGCTTCATGCAAAGCCTCTGAGCCTCAGGGACTCAATCTGGGGTCCTACTGCTTGTTTTGCCCAAGGACCAAGGAGAGGAGAGTAAAACAGCCAATAGTTTCATAACAAGGAGTGACCAAGCAGGAACCCAGCTGGAAAGAGAAGTACAAGGGGAAATATGATTTGGTTTTACAAAATCCTAGGCATGGGCAAGAAGCAGTTGTTCATGATCTCATGCAACACCAGAATTAGAATTGCTGGAGTGGGAGCATCAAACGAAACTAGACTGTGGCAGATTCAAGGTAAACACAAGGAATTAGGTTGGGTGGTCCACATGCAACCTGTGGGACTGCCACAGTATGTGTAAGTAACAGATAATACAGGTTAAAGGGATAACTACACAAGTTCAAGAAAAAAAAAAACCAACAACACTGAGGGTCATTAAAAAATATTAAATCACCTCTAGTTCAGGAGGTGCTTGGAGAGTACTTGGAGGATGGAGAGTACTTGGAAATATTGCCCTACATCTTTCCTCTTCTGTTTGTACCCCACCTGCAGCTTCAGTCAGAGACAAGGTCCTGGATCAGACAGACCCTCAGAGTGGCCACTACTACTTTCTGAGATCAAAATCCTGAAATGCCCCATGGAGGCATGCCCAAGCCTCAGCTGCCCTCCCACCACCTCCAGAGAAGCTGCCTGACTCCAAACAAAGCATGATGGAGAGCTGACGTGTTGAAGACACACAGTTGCCATGACCTACTTCTCTGGCAGACATGGACCTGCACAAAGCCAGCTACCAGTTTCCTGACTGACAGCTTCACAAACAACAAACCATTTAAAACGAACCAAACCAACTATTGAACTTTCTCCATAGTAGAAGGAGGTGGGGTTTTTGGTTTTTGGTTTTGTTTTTTTTTTTTTGAAAGGGCAGCAAGAAATCAGCCCTGAGTATGAAGAAGACACCCAGCCCATAGGAGCACCGTCTGCTAGAAAAATCTTTCTGCAGGCACACAGCCATGCACACATGTCCAGGGTCCCTTCAGGGACTTCACCATGAAACTGTGCAGGACTACACTGGGGACATGAGGATTAAGGTTTTCATTGCCTTTGTGTGTATGGGTTGCAGGGAGAGCAGATGAGATTAAAGCTTTGAGACTTCTTTCCAGTTTAAGGTTTCCTACTGCAATTACAAACCAGGATTAGAAGCCTTAGTATACCAGAGACCAGCACAATCCTCCAGAAATATCTCAGATGCTATTTTTAGCTACAGATTATTATCCCATTGCTACTCTGCTCCAGGTCCCAGTGCTTTCCCCAAGACCCCATTCCCTGAGCCTCACAAAAGACTTCCTAGCACTCCTGAATTCCACACAGATCTGGCTATCTCATGCTTTGCCCAGGACACAGGGAGAGGAGCAGCAGCTTATACATGCACAGCTTCCAATGGGAATCAGCCCTGGAAGGCGTATAAAGTGATATTAGCAAAAATTTGGTAGAAAGGAGCCATGCTGGTGTCATTTAACACAATGAAAAGCATAATTGGTTACAGCTGACAAACACAGAATTGCATTAAACAGAACATTGGATACTGGGCCATGGTTTACATCAAATTGTCAATCTCAATATGGCAGTCCCCTAAAAACATTGCTTTTTCTGTAAACCCTCAGGAAACATAGCAAATCATGGTAACATGTTTATAGTCCTCAAATGCCACACAAGGAACCTGATATGTGTCTTTTATGGTGGGATAAACTGGAGGGCGTTTCAGTGCGTCCATACTCATTTTCCAAGTACATTACACAGCTTTGTTAAGCCTTCCTGAGTCTCTCAGAGACTGGCTTTTCGATGAAGCCATGGAGTGGACAAACCTCAAGGCCAAACTCACTTAATAAAAGTGAGATCACTTGCCTTATCTCCATGTTGTTTTCTGTCTTCAAGTCTGGCAATTAAGGCTGGAAATGGCAGCGATGACATGTAGATCTTCGCAGCCTGCCCCTGACCTTCACTGTCCACTGCTGTTATATAAACTGATGGCTGCTCTTGGACTTTGGTACTAACTTGACACCAGCAACCACAGTAGTAGGATGATATTATTTACATTCAAACAAAATTTTATTTCTGTGCTTACTGTGGCTGGAATTCAAGTTATTCCAAGATGGTCTGGGGTTCCTGCACCTATTTACTCACCAGGTCCTTCAGGGAAGGGGCATGTTTGCATAGTGCTAACTGCACCCTCCACCTGCCTGCAGCCCCATAAGATGGAGGGGCAGGGGGAGAGGACAACTGAGTTGGTCTATATGGAGAAGGTACCTTCAACACAGCCAAGTGGTTTTGCTTGGGAGGGTACACCAGGTCTTGCTGCCCTTAAACACACTTTGCCATGTTAGGAATTTTCATGAGCAGCAGAGATTGTGAAAATTGGCATCCTGGAAGGTTTGTGGTTTAGATTCTCCAGTGTTGTCCTGGAGTTAAACTATCACAGGTGTCTAATACTCAGGCTGAGTTCAAGCTGAAGATCTTCCAGGGGAGGCTAACAGAGTGTTTTTCCTTCACCCAGCTTTAGATTTTCATGAATCTAGTTAGCAGTTAGGGGGTTTTTTTAAGACCTCCAGCTCTGTGCTTAGTTTTTCTGCCAAATCTAACATATTAGTGGAAATGAGGACAAGCAGATAGACTGACTATTTGCATAAGGAAAACAAACTAAAAATTAATACAGTTTAATTTTTAACTCCAGAAGGACATAATAGTTTACAGCAGGAAAAAACATTTTAAAAACCTCAAACAAGCTCTTTAAAATGATGATCCCAACTACCTACTCTGTAGATGACCTGCTACGATATCAGCATATCTTCAAGGTTTCAAGATAAGGAACTACAACACAAGGTAGATCTTTACAGCAGGATGGCAGCACTTTGATTTCATTCGAAGTCCTGGTTTACTACCATGAGTTCTCGATCAGCCTTGCAGAAAATAGCTTTGAGCTAACTTTATTAAAGAACAAACAAGAAGAAGAGTCAACAAAACTGTTCTCTAAGTTTTAAATACCAGGAGGGAAGGAAGCTTTATTGCTTTATGCTACTACATTACACAGATACAACAACAGCTGTCAACAATAATATTATCTGTATTACAGCAGAGATCCCAACTGAGACTAAGGGCTCATTGTGCTGGACACTTGTGAAAAATCAACAAGAAATACACTGTAAGAAATCACCCCCTAAAGAAACGCAATACTAAATAGGCAAAAGGGAAAGGAGCAGGGTAAATGAAATGACCCTGCTTTTACAGATAGGAAACTGAGGAACACAAAGGATAAATGACTTGCCAGAGGCTGCAACAAGAAGTCTGTGGCAGAGCCATAACTGAGTGCAGATTTTCCAAATACAACTCCAATACCATCCAAATCCAGTAGCAGACTTGCCTTTAAATCAGCCGCAATAACATTACAATTGGATCTCACTTGTAATCTAACTGGAAAAATCGGAAGTGGATATACATTTCTTTTTCTATTTTTTTAAGAGCACTTTTATTTAGTCCACACCACATTTTGCTCAGGACTGTAAATTCTTCATAAAACGGGTCCTTTGTGTCTAATTTTCTCCACTTAACCTAGAGGCTGCATTTTTAGGTGCCGTGCCAGACACAAGCTTGTTTCAGCAACTGTGCACCCCCCTTCTTCCTAATGCTCCTTTACACGCTCAAGGCCAACAAACCTGCTCCCCTCCTGCTCCCTCCACAGCATCTGCAGGAGATAGGGGAATATTTAACACAACTAACACATCCCCAGCATGCTGCTGTGAACAGGAAGCTCCTGAACAAATGCCGCAGCCCTGTAACGCGACGCATTGGATGAACACTTAAACTTATGTGGTTAACAAGAGTCAACATGATAATTTAGTGTTAGTCAGAATTACCACGGTTGGATTACCCGTTTTTCAGCTTCTCCTGTTCTAAGCCATCTTAGTGGCCTTGATTCATAAAAGACATAGATCTCCCCATTTCAAATTGCCCCTTCGTGTAAATACTGTCAGTACAAATAAAGTAATTACTGTCAAACCATCTGAAAATGATCAACACGCTTCGCTGCCAAGTAAGCAAAGTCCATAACAAGATAGTAATTTGCACCTTTTTTTTTTAATTTGAGGAAAAATTCACTTTCTTCGGTGCACAAGTTAAGCATGGAACATATTATTTAATCCTAATGCAAATCACACCAGCAGGAAATGTCGTAAAGAAAAAAGTAATCTTCTGAAGGAAAAATAAATTATCAACCACGTTAAGAAGGAAAGAAACATTCTTGAATAATTTTTTTCTTTGTTGGTATTGGCTGGCAGCATAATCCTTCCAAGTAAATTGTAATTTCCAAATTAGATTATACATTATGTCATATTAGTTTTATATTAGAAAAACAAACTGACTGGAAGGAAAAATGCCAAAGTCGACTTGCCTGGTAAAATTTTTGTGTTTCTACTATGAAATGTTTAATGTTTTTTTCTTTTTTTTTTTTTTTTAACAAGTTTTACAGCAAACATAAAACCTAAATTAAGGCAAGATATTTACTTTACCTGACCAAGCCCTATTTGAACCATAAATAGGAAAAGAAAGACCGAGCATTTTCAGGACACCACATAACCATAGCAACAGCTATCTCTGTGTATAAATACAGATACCAGCATGGAAATTTTTATGAGTTATGCATCAGTCAAGAATATAAGCACCTTTTGCACTCAAAAATAACTTACATATAGAAAAAAATTGAACATACACAGGTCAAGTGATCTAAACTCAGGAAATGCAGAATTGAGAATATCTGTGTAACTTTTGCACAGCTCCTTGGCTGTCACACACGAGCCTTTAAATATACCACCCTCTGTTTGTTTTTCTGGCATTTCCAAGTTCAGATCAGCTGATGAGTAGAAAATGCTTTGTACTAATTAACAAAGCCAGAAAACAGAGAATTTAAAGTGCATCTTTATGCATACAAAGGGAAAATAACCTGTAATGGGAAGAGAGATGTAGGAAAGAAAGAGAAATCTGAGCACCCCAATCCAGCAGATTGACAATGCCTATGAACCCCAACAGCAAGTACTTTGAAACAGTGCATGTTCAGTATCCTAAAGATACCTTTGCTGCTAGACTTTTCCCAAATGACAAGACCACCGAAAACTGACCTAACCATCCATGTGCTCAAAGGAATGTCTGGACATGAAATCATCCTAGATGTTAAAAGATATATAAATATATTACCGAGAAATTTGGCCTCTAAAGACAATTCTGAACTCAAGTTTTAAATGAACCGAAACACGGAGGTTTAAATGCAAGTTCCCACTTCATCTCAGCTACAATCTCACTACTCCCATAATATAATACTATAAAATATAACAGGGTGGTTTTCACATACATTTTTATATTATCACAGCTACAGCAACATTACTATTATAAAACAGACAGATACACAGACATGTCTATCTCACTTCCTGCAAATGTTACACTTACAAGCTTTTTAAAAGGAGTCAAGAGATTATTAATAGATGTACTAACATGGTGGTGAACATGAGCACTGTGAGGTACAAAACATTACAAAGCCCTTAGTAAAAGGTAACTCTAAGCCACAATAGTACACAATCTGTTGGCTTCCATAACAATTTATAATCTTTTTTTAAAACATCTATTAATCACCCACTAATCCTCAGCAAACACTTCTAAATGGATTTTTCATAAGAAGCAACATACACACATAATGTTGGGATTTTGTGTGAGACTGTCATTGATGGTAGTGTAAAACAAGCAAGGAACCAAGCTCCATGCTACGTAGCCTAATTTGATTTTTGTATTTGATCATGGGTGTCATGGTGTACCTATCTGGATAGTTTATCGCCAGTTTGATCTCATTGTGCTAAGCCTCTAATGATTTACACAGCCCTGTTAGTCTCACTTAATCTGTTATATACATTGTTTGCATTTAGGTGGCTAGAAATGGTTTACTAAGGCATAACCCTGGGGTTATGGCATGTTTCATGAAGGACCAGAGATATTACTTTCATCTAAACCTCATCACAATGATGTACAGACCTGATAAGAGAGGTTTCATAAGTCATTTGGTGTGGGTCTGAGCTTCCCTAGCTTCACCCATCTCAAACTTGCACAGCCAGCCTAAACTTCTCGCCAACATCAACATAGAGGGACTTTATGGAACAAGGAAAAGAAACATTGCCTTTGCATCTACTCTTTTCCATCACACCTTAAAAGAAGGGCAGTTGATGAGTGTGCAAGTCTGCAAGATGCTTTTTTTCTTGACTCCTTATTCTACTAACCCATAGGACTTCCTCTCCCATGACATCACCAGATCCAAGAGTCCCACTGGATATGAAAAAGGATGACATTCTGATGGAAATTATAAGAAACTCCTCTGTGATGTAGGCAAAAGCACAAAACACAAGAGATGTAATCCTTCAGTCTCCTATAAAGCAATATCTAATGTATGTGAGCAAGAAATTAATTTATCTGACATCTTGACACAAATTTATCTACTAAGGAATTTTGAATTTTACCTCTATTATTGGTCTCAGTCAAAGAAAGGACTAAATATATCATGACATTATACGGTGCTTCCCACCAACCCACCTTCTCTCATGCAGGAAATCAGTATTTGGCTTTGGCATAAAGTATCTTTTCATGCTTTCCCTCCCAGGTGTGACCCCAGATATTCCTTTCTCCGATGAGAGGCAATCAATGTAGGATATGTTTTGTGCACATTCATCAAAACATCTTTTTTTCATATTTTCTTTTCTTTTTCTTTTCTTTTTTTTTTCACCCTTTTTAGACAGAGCTAACAGGGATTTTGCTGGAGGACCAAGATGCAAGTTCAGGTTCTAAACTCCATGCTCAGATCACAGCCTTTCACAAAACCTTTTGTGACACAAAATGCAACCAGTGGCTAAGGAGGAGGGAAAGACTAAAAGCAACAATTCTGAAAACTGAAGGCTCTCACAATGTCCATAAAACAGCAATTTCAAGAGAGTCAGAGTCCCAGCCAAGAGAGACAAGACATACATCTTTGTACATATACAAAGAGTCCTGAAGACTATATCCAGAATGATATAATTGGTTTGCAGGCACACTTCAATCACTCCTTCATTTTGTAGGCTGCCATTATTTAGCTTAATAGGAACTCAAAGAAAGGAAGGCGGAAGTTAAATGAAGTAACCTCCTATCCAGCCCTGATGTATTATACTGGCTTCCTTTATACTGGCTCATTTGTACCTATAGAAACTGTTCTCAATGACACAGGGACTAGGGATAAAGAACCTGACTTCATCATAGTCACCCATTACCATGAATGCTACTCAACAGCTTCTTCCTTTTTTTAAAAAAAATCCTTTTTTAACGCAATATTTCTTGCCACTGAACTCCACTGGAAACACATACACTGCAAACATCTGCTTTTACACACAGTCTTTGTGCTGTGATTTCAGAGGAAGCCTGAAAAGCTCAGTCCAAAGTTGTTATCTAGGGACACATTACTTAAATGAGAATCTTTAGTACACCATGTCAGAAGGCCATCTTCATCTCTGTAATTCCAGGGAAGTGGAGGCACAGCACTGTGAAGAATTTGGCATCTTACCTACATAAAATAAACAGTTGCAGTGCCTGTAGGTCTCAAAAATAGTAGTAAAGGTCTTTTTTAATAATCCTCAGTCTACTATTTCAATAGCTAGACTACACATTGCATCTCCCCACATGTATAATACAGCTGCTTTATGTTGGTCTTCTAACTGTTCATTATTTTTGTTTTTATAATAAGAAATGTATGGAAACAAATGACCCTTTCAAAGCGCCGATCTGTTAAAAGAAATAGCAAACAATCCCAAAGCCACAGACACTCTTCTATTGGCACAAGAATGATGGCCCTTAGTCATTTCAGGCTTCAAATGAGATAACACTTTGAAACAACATTCATTAATGTTTGAAATCCTAATACAGAGCAATTTAATTCAACTGGCTTTGTTCTTTAGAAGAAACCTAAAGGGGAAGGCGGGAAGGGTAAAAAGACAGCTTAAGTCATATAAACTTTCACCAAAGAACAAATCAAAACATCTGAGGTTCATTCAATAGGGCTAACTGGCCTCAGCAAGAAGACAGACAAAGAAGCATTGTATTGTTCCGCAGAGTGAGGTTTTTCCAGGAACATCCCGTCAGATGCTTTCCATGCAAACACCATGCAGCTGAGAGTAGGTGGATTTGAAACAGCGTAAGATCAATAAAAATCCAGCTTTCCATTTCACAGGAAGTCAACTGTTAAAAGAGTAATGCAGTTGTTGGTAGCATGTGAAACAGAAAGGCCACACAGAGGTTGGCTATCAGGTTACTGCTCAATGTGCCTTAATATCATGGCATGTACATACTGAACATCTTCCCTACCCCACCCTGAAAACTTCAAGACCTAAAAAGGCCAAGCCTTTTAAACAAATTAACATGGATCATCTCTAATAAAAGGCAAAATCCAACCACCCTTTCCTAAAGAACAAATGATCCCATGACCTCTATTAGCCTTGTAAAGAGCTTTTTAATGCTGCATTTTGTCACCCTATCTTTCAGTCCCAGTGCTCACAAACAGGAGGAGCAGAGGGGATCAGTAACGAGGAACATTACTGACCCTGCCTCAACTCATGAGAAAAGGAAGTGATGGGGAGGACATCAGCATGAAACCAAGAATTCTGCTGATCTTAGATGTTTACTGCTCCATTTTTTCATGTGATTTATTCTTCAAAATTATGAGTGGAAAGAGATCTGACTAAAAAGCCCTGATTCAGATGGTCTTTGCATATACCCACATTTGGACCAGCAACAGGACAAGAATGAGACAAGGTCTTGAATGGCTGCTGCATAAGGCATGATTCAACAGAAAAGGACTTCTCAAATTAGAAGAGATAACTGAGATGGGATGTGGTCAAGACCAGTGGAGCCGTGGCCACAGTAGTGGGGATGAGTTTTTTTACTTTCCTTTCCAACAGAAGGGCTGGGAAACAGAGAAGAAAATAGCAAAAGGCAGACTGAGAACAAACAAAAGCAAACAGCTCTTCCCCCAGCACCTGGTGAAGCTAAGGAACTCCTTGCTTGGGGCGCTACGAAACATACATGCATTCAAAAAGCGACCAGCCAAGTTCATCAGAAAAAAAACTCCTTAAATACAAATCACTTTCGCCTGATGCGTCTTTGAGTCATAAAATGCAGAAGGTTAAAAGAGTGATGCTAGAAAAACACCACCAGATGCTTGCCCTGTTGTAATTTTTCTTTGGCATACCCTGTTGACCACCATCAATAGCAGAGTATCAGGTCAGAGAGACCTTTAGCATTACCCAGTGTAACCAATCTTACACTATGTGAACTACCACAGCAACCGCCTCTGCGTTCCTAGCCTGCAGCAAACATGAGGTAATTTGGATTCATTTAATCCACCCAGAAGGAGGTTTAAGCTAGGCTGAATCGTCACACATTTGCCAATCGCCAAAACACAGATGCACGGTTACCTCAAGCTAGCCACCAGGAGCCAAGGTACTGCCAAGCCCCGTGACACTGACCATTGACTCTGCATGTTAGAGTTCACTACAGCCCCAGAGGATAATGAGTCTCTAGACTTGCTTGTCTGAGCCCCTCCCATAGATGCCAACAAAACAACATTTCATTTACAGTGTGATCTTTGGGGTGTGCCTTCAGCCAAGAGATCACAGAGATATCCCAGTCAACGCTGACGAGGTTCTGACTGGTTCAAGTCTTGGCCACACTACAGTTTTGGAAGTAAAGATTTTCCCAGGGAGGTAAAAGCAGAAATCAGGTGAAGCAATTCAGTTTTGCCTTGTTGGCTGGGCAAACCCAGCAGCTTTCCAGGTTAATTTCCAGTTTAATGTTTACAGATCCTACCTAGCTCAGGCACCAAGTGCACAGTGAGCAGAACCTCTGGTTTCAAGATGAATGCTCAGCATTGCTGCAGCCACTTCTCAAAGGCATATTGCAAGCCCAGCTTTCCAGGTTTGCCACATGAGTCAATGTTCTTGCTTTTGAGGGATTAACCAGACCCTCTCCAGAACTTCAGGGCAGCTTTTTTTCTTGCTCTTGTAACACTGCTGCAAGGAATCCATGCTGACGTCAATAGTCTCCCACAGGAATGCTGCTGCGGGAGCATCTGCAAATGATTAATAACTGGGAAAGAGCAAGACGAAAAGGTTCCAGTTGGTGATGAGGTTCCAATGGATGCTCCTGGGGTATCAGAAGTGTTAAGATGATACCCAAGTCATCTCATCACTATCTGACTGCCTTTTGAGAATATGGATGTGAAGAACAGCCCAGAGGCACAAGTGGGAAAAATCAGCAACCCTGGGGAGGGGAGATGAAATGACTGATCCTTCTGTATCAATGGCCAGGTCTGCAAGACCTTGCTTCTGAGTTGCATGGATCTTCTTAATGGTAAGGGGAACCAGATTCCCGTTAGTCAAAGATGTGGCTAATAATCAATCAATAGCATGCTGGCCTAGCTGTTAACCTGTGGGCTGGACTGCCTGAAAAATGGCAATGGGACTCTCCAGCAGGGCTGTGTGGGAGTTAGTGATTTCAGCACAGATTCATGCAAACTTCTTATTAGATTACTTGACTCCTGGGTTCTCCAAGTCAGGTTGGATCCTTACCTGGGGGCAACAAAGCAGTTCACCTGACTAACATGGAATCAGGCTGTCTTGCATCAGAGAAGGTGGTGAAGGATTGAAATAAAAGCCAGCATTTAAAGCAATTAAAAACCTGAGTGTCTCATGGAGATGGATCCTCTAAGGTCTCCGTGGAGAGAATTCCCATTGATTTCAACACACAAGGAGAGCTTAGAGGAGCAGACCCCTGAACCCAGGTCAAAGCAATGAACGATACCCAGTTCTGCTGCAAGAGACATAAATCAGCCACATTCATTCCAAACCAGGCCCTGCAGCATGACCCTTAACCAACCTTTCACTGAACCTGAGATATGGTTTTCAAATTTGTAATGAAACCTGAAACTAAGTGATTTTCACCTGGTTCTGGCTTTCACAGAAAACATTTCACAGCAAGCTTTATTCCCTAGGTGTGATCCCTTAATTTCTTTGTTAAATTCAACCACTTCTTTGAGTTAGGAAATCCAAAGAGTAACCTGGTGACAATTGTGTGAAATACATTAAATTTTAAGTACAAATATGAACTCATCAAAGTGGGCACCTTCCATGGAGTTCCCTAAGGCATTTTCAAGACATGTAACTTCAAAATCATGTGCTTCAAAAAATGTAAAAGAATAAAACCTATGCTACATTTTCGTGTAAACGTTTCCACAACCAATAGCACCTCTGAGTTGTACCCCCGGGCAGGGAACTGTAAGGGAAGATAATAGTAGTTAGTGTGGCCATTAAACATCTTGAAAGCTAGTCCCACCAGGACAGTGCTGGTCCGCAGAAGGGCTTCCATACCATAGGAAAACCCAAGTCTGGAGTAGGCTGTGTGCCATTAATGTGTGCTGCTCTATTTCAGGTTGTCTGCTAGCAAAGACTTCATAAAGGTCCTTTCTGAAGGACTGAAAAGTCCTGCCTGGTTGAAGCCCATTAGCTAGCTATGTGTCTGAAGAGAAGACAAAATGGATCTGCATAGATCTAACATGAATTAATTTGCCGCCCCTCAACAAGTGTCTTAAACACCTAAATGAGTCAGGACACACAGTACTGAACCAAGGAAAAACTCAACTGCTGGAGCAATATCCTGATTGAAGAGGGAACAGAATAAAACCACAGAATGGTTTGGGTTGGAAGGGACCTTAAAGATCATCTAGTTCCAAACCCCCTGCCATCAGCAGGGACACCTTCCACTAGACCAGGTTGCTCAAAGCCTCATCCAGCCTGGCCTTCAACACTTCCAGGGAGGAGCAGCCACAGCTTCTCTGGGCAACCTGTTTCAGTGTCTGACCACCCTCACAGTGAAGAACTTCTTCCTAATACCTCATCTAAACCTCCCCTCTTTCAGCTTAAAACCATTTCCCCTTGTTTTATCATTAACTACCCTTATGAAAAGTCCTTCCCCAGCTTTCTTGTAGACCCCCTTCAGGTACTGGAAGCTGCTATAAGATCTCCCCAGGGCCTTCTTTTTTCCAGGCTGAACAGCCCCAACTCTTTCAGCCTGTCCTCATAGGAGAGGTACTCCAGCCCTTGGATCATCCTCGTGGCCCTCCTCTGGACTTGTTCTAGCTGCTCCATGTCTCTCTTGTGATGGCCCTCCTCTGGACTTGTTCTAGCTGCTCCATGTCTCTCTTGTGATGGGGTCTCCAGAACTGGATGCAGCAAAATTCACCAATCCTAAGAACAGGTGCAGCAGACCACTGAGGCCACATGTTCAGTCCCGTCCACTAGCCTTCTAGCTCAGCTAGGGCCTGCACAGTGTCCCAGTGCATCACCAAGTGTCTAAGTCCAGGCCCTTATAGGTTAACTCCAAACCTCCACAATCCATGCAGGTGCTCTGTTATCCCTGCAACCATGGAGGAAGAGGGGCCATAGGTTAGTGGGGAACAGGCTGAACAAATCCATTGCATTGCTGCTCTTAGCCTCCTAACAGAGTGAGTCGTGATGGTAGAGCACAAGCACGAAGGAGCCAACTCAGAGGAGAGGTGTGTGACTAAGCACCCCTTTACAGCTCTGCTCACCCCAAAACCATCAGCCTGGGCAGTCTTTTGGCTGAAAATGTAACATCTGATGCTAGAGCCATACGTGAACTGACTTACCAGCAAGGGACCTCATGGTGCATCGACAGCCACTGGACAGCAGAGATGCTTGAGTGTTCCCAGAGCTTTGCATCCCACTTGCTCTCCAAGATTTGCTCAATAGACACAATCCAATCAACCATCCTTTGAACCAAGGGTCAGTGCATGTTTTCTTTCACACTGGATTTCTACACAAGTAGCATTGGTTCACGTTTGATAATACCCTTGTTATAAAGGACACAAACCCATGATTTACTCTGCGAAAAGCATAACACTAACTGAAAATAGCCTAGGAAGGATATAGCGTCATACCTAACACTACATTAAATGCAAACTGAGAACCTGATATATTTTAGGAAAATTCAGCACACTCTAGACTAATAAACATTTTACAATATTATTGCACATGTTCATTTCACTTTGTACAAATAATCATTCCCTTCACATCTAATAAGTCTGCTTGACACATTTGTAGCCTTATAAAAACACCTTCAAGGGTCTTGTTTTGAGGCATTGATCATTTATTTATATGAAGCTCAAAGACAGTGACTAACTATTTTGATGGTATAAAAGTCTTCAGCTGTGATCTTTGTCTTGCTGTTTGTTATCTCAGAACTCTAAAATAATTTAAAGGAGATTTTATTTTAATGAATGAAAAAATGGCTTTTTTTTTTTCCCTCTGGTGGCAACATCAAATTAGTCAAGGTGAAGGAAAAGACCAGAGCTGTTTGCCTTTTAGTGTGTTTCCAGGACTGGAAACAGAGTGCAATTTGGAGCCCTTATTTGCAGTTTATGCTGTCAACAATCACCGGACATGCCAGAGGCTGGGAAAGCACTGACTGAAAATCAGGCTTCCAACCATCACTTGTGGAGTTGACTTTATCCACTCTCCAGATACAGAGCTTAGGCTGACCTCACTGTAAATCAGAAATAACTGATGTTGATGGAACTAGAAGAGTGTCAAAATCGTAAGTGTAAATGGGCTCATAAAGCTGGGTATTCCAAAGCTGGTGCACATGTCTAACCTCACTCCCCACTGCACTACCATCTTTTTTTCTTGCACCTCAAAACAAACCCCAGCTGCCTATCCCTGGTGGGCCAGATCCTTAAGGAGCATAAATGAGAGCAGCATCATATGCACCCATGAAATCATGTGAATTTAGGGTAGCGAGTACGCTTATCTGCAGTGGTGATTGCTCCGTGGCATGTTATGACACAGCAGTCCTGTGCTGACAGAAGGGAACAGTCACTGAATGTGGCATTGCTTTTCTAGGCGGTTTTTTTTTTGTTTTTTTTTTTTTTTTTTTTTTTTTTTTAAGAAAGCCACTAAAATGACAATGTTTTCATTTAACTCCTGATAGCTGATCTATGCTCCAGAGTTAACCAAAAGGAAAACCTCCACTCCAGTTATGACCTCAGATACATGTAAATTCAAATGAGGTGCCAGGGAAATATGATAGAAATAGGAGAATTATGAGCACTTACGTAACAATACAAGCATTCTAAAACTTGGTTTACAATTAAAATGGATATATAATGAACTGAATTTTACTAGGCCCAGATTATGTTCAAAGCACACTGAAGCAGATTAGCAGATTTATGGAAACATATGTTAACTAGTTGTACAAAACTAGGTTTCCTCCCAAGCCAACTCTCCCTCATGCTTTGCTGTCATTGCTTTTAACATCATATGATACTCATCAACACAATACAAAAATTAAATGCCAGGAAATAAAATAGGTGCTGAATTTGGATCTCTGGAAAAAAAAAATAAATAAAAAAAAATCCATAACCTCTGTTTAAGACACAGCAGTAGGGTTATGTTGCTGTTAACTCAGCTTTCGCTTTCTCCCAGCTCCAGGAGATCTATCCAACTGCTCCAGGTACATCTCCAAGGGCAGCACCGCCCCCAAAATGAAGTTAGCAGTTAGGAAGAAATTCCCCCTTAGGAAGATATTCCTGAGGATATCCCTAAGGCTGCACGTGCATTCAACCTTGGCCCTGTTCCCATCTTCTTGGAGAGAGTTACTATACGTGAACTTGGTCTATACTGGTACCAGCTGGGACCGGTCCAGGGGTGTAACAGACCCAATGCAGATCTGGTCCCTCAAAACCCCTCACTTCATTGTGCACTTGCAAAGATTTACAAGCCGATTCTAGCAAATTACAGTGGATCTGCAGTTCTTAAGGATCTGCTCTCACCATGTTTACTCAGCCTTCTTTTTTGTGCTTGTACTCACTTTCATTTCTATTGGAAATTTACCAGAAAATGTACAAAACCCGTAAATCATACTAAAACCCATTAAACCTGAGATTAATTTAGTCTTAAAGGTTAGCTCCATTTTCTTACCACTATTTCTGTCTGCAATCTGTCTTCATCAGACACTAATTAATAAGCAGACACAGCTTTGGAAAGCTGCCTTTAATCTTAGGAAAGTGTAAATACTCATGGTTACTAATGCAAAATCTCACTACACAATTCATCAGGAGATTGGAACATATAATTTTCCTTTATAACAGCTTACTGATTTAGAGGACTAAAAGCACAGGTGAAGCTGAAAAGAAATATTACTTTAGAAGTTTAAAGTATTTTGCTTTTTTTTTTTTCTCTCTACAGTGCCAAATCAGTTGTATTTTCCTAAGACATTTTGATTTTTTTCTCAGGCAACGGGATTAGATCCTCCTGTGATTTACACCAAGAGCCTTTGCTTGAAGTCAGGGTTTGTTACTCCTGATTTACAATGGTGCAAGTCATTTGGGGATTAACCCTGTCCAGAACTGTGTGCAGAAAGGGGGGTCTTGTGACAACTAGGAGGTAAAATATTGCTCTCCAAATTATATTTTTAATGATCATTTCCTTTCATAATGATGCAAGATTATATATTGACTGTGAAGAGCTATTTATGTGCCGTGACTAAGATACATTTTCATCAAACATTTATTTCTCATGCCTAGAACTAATTTGTATTTGATTAAAGGTTTTCTGCGCGTTTACAGGAAAAGATTATTCACGTTGAATTGCTTTTCTCAACAAAACAAAAAAGTTTGTGAGTACTGCCAAAATAGCGGTTTTAAATACATCTCTTTTTACTCTGTGCATCACAGTAGGGATTTCTTAATCAATACCATGCTGGATAGCACAGATACTCTGGTGGCTGAGCTAGGCGAGAGCAGCAAGCACTGTGACAGCAGATGACATGGTGATCCCTTGTTGGAATTGCATCCTTTAACTGGACCGGAAATTGTCATCTGTGGGGTACACCGAGATCTGCAGATTCACAGCATATAAATGGGAATATGTTTTAGGGTATATATCCATTGCCAAAATGTAGGAAAAAACCTCCTTATATGATTGTTGATGTGTCTTGAAGACCTCCAGTGATGGCCACTCCATCTCTTCCTCAGGCATTCTGATAGGTACTAGTTGAACTCTGCTTTCAGCCTCTCTCTGCATTTTCTTGGCTACATGAACTACACCGGTCTACCAAACCAAACCTGCTAGGCTGCATAGGCTGGGACAGTTTCTTTCTCCCTTAAAAATGACAAAGATGCATGGAGCTAAAAAGTGGCTTGTTGAAATCACATCTGCCTGCCCAGGCCACACAGGAAGCATAAGCACTTTCCTTCACCCGGAGCAGGTAGCTAAATTGTAGACTCATCTCTGCAAACAGTCTTCAAAGAGTCTGGGGTAAATCCCAAATCACTCTCACACACGCTGCCTTCAGAGGCTCGGTACCTGACTGAGCACTCAGGCTCAGATCCATCTGCTTCCCATCATTTTACCCAAGAAAGTATGATTCATCTCAACTGACTCCAGCCATCCAGAACAGAGGTGTCTAATTCAAACTAGTCATTTGGGATCCCACACTAGCCAGTGGAGAGAAATGTGTCCCTCACAGCAAATTCAGTGCTCATCTTAGGATAAGAAAGATCAGCCTGTGGAGGTGCAATCATTCCGCATTGACTATAGGGGACATCTAGACTAACCAGGACCAGAGAAACCCAATTAGGAAGTCCAAACATTCACGACACTACTCCCACTGCAAACCCTTCAGTGCCTCAGTTTCTCAGACAAGATCTCCATGAAGACCAGAAAGGTTTAGGAAAGCAAAACATCCAAAGCCATGAGGTACCCATAACCCAAAGGGCATGAAATAACAGCAGGTCCATGCCAAAAACCCAAGACATAGGCAAGTCCCACCATTTTTCTACCTCTTGCTTTACGATTCTTTTTTTTTTCCCCCTTATCTCTATTATCACTTCTGCTCTGCACTGAAGCAGAGCTGCAACATCTTGAGCACATAGGGAAGAATTCTCTGCATCAGTGTTAAAAAAAAAAAAGGGGGAAAAAACTCCTCTGAAAACCATTTTCATTATTAAGACACTTGGATTTTTCAGTATAAATAAATTTATTCGTGAGAACACTTAAGACAAGTTCTAAGGTTAACAAACACTGCGCTATGCAATTCCCAGCTGTGACAAATATTTAAGAAATCCGATACAGCATGCCTAAAAATTATTCATTTGCAGGCCTCGTTGCTTTTGAAGATCAACTGTTTTATTTGTAATTTTTGACATTTTCCTTCTTTTCCTGTTTGGCCTGTGAATTTGAAAGGGTTGTAAACACGTACTCCAGCACTCTGCCTGAGGCGCTGGGCTGTTGTCAACATGCCAAAAGGAAAAGGAAGCTGATAGGTCCTTTGGTACATACCGATATGAAGGGCTTGTAAAGATAGTATTTGTTTGGTTTTTTTGATCTGACTTTGAATCTGGCTGTAGTACCTACCCTTCAGGGAAACGCAACTTTTAAATAAATGCTTCAAGATTGTGCAAACATTTCAGTAGTTTCAGAGTCCTGGTGTTCTGGGTCAGGGAAGGAAGAAAATACATGTCAGTCAATAGAGATGGAAATGATAAAAAATAGTTAGAGCTACAGTCATAATTTTTTCCTGGGCTGGGTGACGGGTTCTTTCGACGGCTGCATCATGTGCTGTTTCACTCATGTGCCTTTTGGCTGGCCTATAAAATGCACTGTGGATTTTATGCATGTGCACATGCACACACTTGGATACAGATTAAAAATGCACAGTTCTTTCAAACTCATTGTCCTTTGACACCATGATTTGCTAATGTAGTATCAAGAAAAAATACAAGCTTGATAGTTTTTTCCTGTTAGTCTTCTGAGAGCTTAGAAACAGTTATTTAATTTCTTCATTTTAGCTATATTTCTACATTTAAAAAAAATCTATTCTTTATTACCCAGCACTCGAGGTGTAACATAAGGTGCTGTACCAACATGTAGGTCACACTGGCACACAAACCAGTGCTCAGAGCTGTAGGAACAGATCCTGCTGCATAAGCACAGGCTTATTAGCCTTGGGGAGTTAATAAGCTCCGGGACCAAAGAACAGGAGGAGAAGCAGAGACAGAAGGAAGTGAAATGGCTCGTTCAAGGCCATAGAGCGAACCAGTGATAAATCTGGGAACAGAAGCCACATCTTCTGAACCTTTATCACAGCAGAATCAGTTGTTTCTCATTTGCCTTCTGTACTTGGCTGTTACTTCCTGCTCATAACTCTTGAATCTTTCAGCAAATTGCAAGGTGTTTTTACAGAAGGGTGTATTTTGCAAGGCAAAAAACCCTGCTGCTCTCATGGGTTGTTAGGGGAGTTGGGAAGGGCTGGGTGTCCCGGAGGAAGGGGAGCTGGAAGGACAAAGCTCATCCTTTGGACACTGAGCAAGGTAACAAAGCAAACCTAACACACATAAGAAAGCTGCAATTTTTGATCAAGGTAGCAGGACCAGCTGAAGATCTGGAGACAGTAAGGGGCTCACGGTCAGCCCTTACTAAAGCTAACACATGCCTGTCCTTCTGGATTTCACTTAGTGCTAAGTCAGTCACAGTAACAATACGTGCTTTTCCCAAGGGAAACACGGTCCTGTGAAGCCTGAGAAACACTCCACAAGGAAGCACATCACAGGGCTTCTGCCACATCTCCACGGCCCAGGAGGAAGACAACTTGCAATTGAGGAAAAACAAAATCTGCAGCAATATCAGGGAAAATCTGAGGTGGAACAGAGTATAACCAAGAGGAACAGGGGAAGAAATAGAGGCACAACAGTTAATCATTTCCCAAAGCTGGAGGAGTGGCAGGGCAAGGATTTCCCAGCGTTCAGACCACAGATCTCCCCTCTCTCCCTTGGCAGCGGAGCTGCGGACAATGCACCGTGCCAGGGCGCATTTTCACCCCTGTTGGAAGCTTCTGAGCATCAAAATACTGGAGGCTTGGGCAAGGAGAGAGAGCAAGAGGAGGAACAAGGAGAGTTGATGCATCCAATACATTTTTCCCTGGCTGGGAAGCACTGGCTCTGGCCGAGGGACCAGCGGAGCCACCAGGGACTGGCCAGCCCTGCAGCAAACTCATGGGCACTACTGCCTTCCAGCCAAGGCCAGCCATGAAATTCAAAGCAGCTCGGGTCGTTATGCTATTGCTGGACCACCAGGCCAGCTCCATGGTGTGTATGAAGGGAATCTTTCCACGTAATAAAACCCTCAGGCCGTTATTCCGCGGATGCTTGGCAGCATGCTGCTGTCACGTTTTCATGGCAATAGCAGCCTGCGGGTGGGCACTACTGCCTTCCAGCCAAGGCCAGCCATGAAATTCAAAGCAGCTCGGGTCGTTATGCTATTGCTGGACCACCAGGCCAGCTCCATGGTGTGTATGAAGGGAATCTTTCCACGCAATAAAACCCTCAGGCCGTTATTCCGCGGATGCTTGGCAGCATGCTGCTGTCACGTTTTCATGGCAATAGCAGCCTGCGGGAGGTGGGATCCCAAGCGGAGACAGTTATGAGGCTGTTACACATTTGTGGCACAAGTCGGGCTGGGGTTTTGTTATCCAGCATCTAACAAGGTAACATGTCCTCTCCTCGACCTGTAACTGCCCCACAGAAAGCACCGCTCAGTTCTTTCCCCCTCCTTACCCCCACTGCCGCACACCCATCCCACCAGTGGCTGGGGTTTGGGGGAATTTGTCTCCAAATGGGAACCACATTGGGAAACGGATTAGCAGGAATAAGATAAAGAATTAAACCCAATCAGCAGGCAACCACATTTTTAAAAGGCACAGATGCACACAATTAGGTTGCTGCATGTGTTCAAGTCAGATCTCAACATCAGAGATGGGCTTGGAGAAAACCTCAAATCCCCCAAGAGCCCACCAGGGCCTGCTTTAGCATGGCAAAGGCTGCACGTGTCCCCGGAACCATGCCTGGGAAGTGTGGGGACCCAGACATCCCCCCCAGATCCATGGAGAAGGCATCCCTCTCTCGCGCTCCAGCAGCAGACAAGCATTTCCATGCCCCCAGAGCTGGTTGCAGGACGCAGACTAAAGAGGAGACGGAGCAAAATTAATCCCAGTATCACAAAGCCTGAATAGTCCCAGACTGTGTTTGGGAAGGGGAGCGGAGGGGAGAAACAGCCTTTTTTTCCTCCTCCACACCCAGGTCACAGAGTGAGTCAGGGGTCAGGGAACAAGGGTGCTGGTCCAGCTCCACCCGCTCCCCAGACAAGGCCAAGGAGGGTGAGAAAAATTAGGGAAAGGCTTCCCACCTCCAGCTGGAGGAAGCGAATGCCATTTCATCACGTGGAGAAATGCTCCAGCGTCTCCTGGCCTCACGCTTACTTAAGACCCATCTGAAAAGTAAATATCGCCAAGAGACAGAACAGCATCTGCACACTGTCAGGTTTTCCTGGATCTCAGGCAGTACTTGGGCTCACCAGCTTCAAGGGGTGGTTTTCTGCTGGGGCGACAGGGATGGGTTGGGGGGGAGATCAAGGAAAGGAGGGAGAAAGGGACAGAATTCAGTGGAAGGAGAGCTCTGATTTTTGGGAAGCCCTTGGTCGCTGGCAGAGCATCACCATCTAGTTCTTGTTGTTTCGACATTTGATACAGGTTCATGAGTTCAGTAGGAAAACATGAAACCAGAAAGGGCCAAATCCTGACCCCAAACAGGCAGGGAAAGCACTGCCCCAGCCCAGGGAGTGCTGTAATTTAGCAGCCAGACCACCCTATCATTCCTAGAACAATAAAATAATCTTACATCTATAGGACTAAATCCTGAGCCCAGCGTGGCTCTTTCCAATTGGTGACAGCAGAGTCAAGCTGTGTGGTTTGCAGCTCCATTGGCTGGGGAGCTCTGAGTATTTTGCAAATATTAATTCAGAGACAAAAGTCAGCCATGAGAGAGGGGACATTTCTTTCACTGTTTCACAGCTGAGGAAGCAGAAGCAGGAGTCAAATAACAACCTGAGTTCACATATGCTAAACCAGGCTCTCTGCTGCTGCTGGACCTCACCTGGGCAAGGCTGGATTACAGCCCATACAGCTTTGTCCAAGTGATCATGCCAATTTCAAGGGCAGATTCACCAAACAGTTTCATGTGTCCACCCTTTGCCCAGCCTCCTGCCCCTGACTAGGGTCAAGAGCCACCTCTGAAAGGACAGTGCAAAAAAAATGCCCTGTAAGTGGTGTGTGTGGGACCATTTACCTGCAGGACGGTTCCCCTCCTGCTCTGGAATAGGACTTCAGCAAAGGAGGCGTTAATCTAATGCACTGGACCATAACGAAGGTGCGAACAAGGGCAACACTGCAGTAAATTGCGTCATGTCATCTGGGAAATTTGACACAGCTTTGTCATGTTTGGTCATGAGTGACTTGAGTCATCCTCCTCAGAAATCAAAGGTTTTTAGAGCCTTCTTTTAGGAGGTCTTTGTGGCCATACATGCACACATAGGGCCATCTCCAGTGGATTTCGATCCGGTGGCTCATCTAAAACACATCTAAAACCCGGGAAGGAGACCATAGATGTTCATCAGGATTAACGTGATGTCTTCCCTTCAACTGTTTTTAATCAGTTAACATAATCAAACATTACTGGGCATGCTTTAAAGAAATGCTGAACTGAGTCAGATGAGTTGCATCCCAAAGGTGCCCATCTCTCTTCTTTGAAAAAAGTGGTGCAGACTAGCTCCACAGACATGCTTTTCTTGTAATCAACTTAGTTCAGAGATGAAACACACCTTAAGTTCCTGTAAGTTTGCCAAAAGTCATCTTGGAGGAAAGAGAGGGTCCCTGTGAGGTTAAGGCTCAGCCACCAGCAGGCACCAGAGATGCCTCTTGGGCGCTGACACTGGGGCTTCAGCCTCCAGGACTCTGGGTCGCACTGGTTTTGCTGCTCATGAAACAATTTTCTGGTGCTGACAACTTGTATGGTGCAGCAACAGCAAAATTGCACAGACGGTGGTCTAAGGCGATAAGCAAGGCCAGTTTTCAAGGGAGAGAGAATATCATTTGTGAAATATGCTTGACTGGGGGGAAAAAAAACACAACAGCATCATAACTCTGGATATTCCCAGAGAGCTGTACAAACACTCGCTTTCCCTCCTGCGATGAGTCCCACAGGTGATCCCTGGACAGCAGCAGGGTTGGGTGCTGTGTTCATGATTTTGTTACCTATTTCACCTAGTCAAGCCTCACTCCTGACGTGACAACCACAGAGTCACAAACACAAATGGCCTTGCCCAAACTCATCGGTTTGAGGCAGAAGACAGGGGGTCAGCTACCCCTTTCCTCCTCCCCACCCCACATCCACCCCCAGCTCCCAACCCACTCTCAGCCCCAGTGAAAACTCTCCACCTCCTGTAGCCCGCACGGCCGCTCCAGCCCCAGCTGGTCAAATCCAAGAAAATGATTTGTTTAAGGTTTTTCCAGTGTGTGTTTTACTGCAGACATTGCTTTTAATAAAGGCTGCACCACAATCCTTTTCATAATGGCACTGAGCAATCTAGCAATATCCTCATGCACTTAGAGAGTGAGTTAATGAAGGAATAGGTTAATTGAAATCGACTTCAGTATGGAGCCTGAGCAGTTGAGCTGAAACATGGCATAAAATAGAAATGAAAAGAAAAACTAGTTTCTCAAACCAGCCTGTAGAGCTTTCTGGCCATACACGGAAAAGAATTATTATTTCTTCTTCGTCTTCTAATATGTTCGACAGTAAAACCACCAATAATATGAAAATAAATTACACCTGGGGCAACCTTATATTGCACTAACAGTCTGGCTCTGATTAGCCTTGCCTTTATCATGCATGCATCGTATTAGTCCGTTTCAAAGAATTCACAGAGAAATTCATACTTCGACCTTAAAACAGAGAGTAAAAACACAGCTGAATTTAATTACCCGCTGACCGCATGCACTGGGTTAGGTAATAAAATATAGAAGCAGTAAGATATGTAATGCTTTATTAAGCTATCTCAGATACAAGAGCATGCCTGGCAATTATGCCTGAAGGCTACTGAAGGCTACTCAGAATCTCTTGCAGACCACCCAAAGAGAGAGCTAAATAGAACCTGGTTCTCACTGCACAGCGAAGACATCCATAAATAATACAGCTATATGCAGGCAAAGTGCCTCTTTGCTCCTATCTGCCTTTAAATCCATATGTTTATCAAACACACATTGCCCTGGCATCAACCTATTCTTCTCAGCCTTGCTTGAGACATGGGTTTTTAACGCTTTCCCAGCACACTCTTAAGCCCAGCTTAGGCCTCAAGTATACGAACGTTTAAATAAAACAGTCAAAAATTAAATAAAGCCCAGAAATGGCTGGATGAGAAAGGAAAATCTGACCATGCCTTCCCTCCTCATTCCTAAAAGCAAACCTTGGCTGCAATTAAAGTGGATGGGCAAGATGGGAACCAGTTTGTAGAGCTGCTCTGCAGCTAAATAAAATATTTAGGGGTGCACAGCATATGCCGGTGAGAGGGATGGGAGGGAGGAGAGAGAACAAATCCTATCTTGATTCGAAAATTAACAGTTCAAAGGACTCCAGTAATAGGCACAAGCTGCAAATACTGGCCTGACCAGATCAGTGAGGTCAGACAGTATTTTTTTTTAATTACTCTAAACTAACATCAGCCCTTTTTATATGCTTCATCCAACCTTATGGTGCCCGTAACATGTAAACTTACACTAATAAAACAGAGCTATACAATGAATAAGGAAAAGGTTGTGATAAACAGAGGGGAAAAAAAAAAAAGCTCATCGAAGGATACATTGCCAGGGAATTGTACTATAAACTAGATAACCCAAGTTTGTAAAGAGATTCACATTTTCAGGCCCTCATCCAGGCAAGGGGCCCAGGTTGTGGGTTTCCAGGGGGACAGACGGTTGCCTGTCCCTCTACTGCTGCACCTTTCCCACCCCATGATGCTACAGGGTGTCATCAAGAGCTGGCCGCCCCAAATCTCAACAAGAGCTCAGAGGCTGGAGGCCAGGCAGCAGGATCAGCATAGAGGCAGTGGAGCCAAGGGAAAGGTGAAAAAGGGATGAGATTTCTGGAGATAGAGGCAGATTCTCTGGCGGGAAGGGAGCCTGAATCAAAACCTCACATCCAAACTTTCCTGGTGACCACCCCTTTTTCTCTTCTTCCATTTCCCTTCTCAGTTGTTGTTGGCTTAGACTACAGACAATTTAGGGTAGGAACACTTTTGCGTGTGGCTGTGCCATCCCTGGAGACACCACACTTTGTTGGAGTCTGCAGGCTGTATATAAATATAATCACTGCCATAAGAATCAAATTAGAGAGGGATCCAATATTCACATCTAGCCCCTCTTACTCGTAACCAGCTGAACCCAACTTGCAGATCCCAGAAAATTTCCACCTCTGGCAATCTTCTCTCCCATGCTTGCCATGTAGGTCTGCTCCTCTTTTCCTGTGACGGGAAATCTATTTCTCCGTGTATTTAGGTTTGGGTTTTAGCTTTTTTCTTTTTAATAGGAGAATCAGTCCAAAGCAAGGGCCAAAATTTGAATCAAATCTTCCCAGGAAAAAAAAATGAAATAACCAAAGAAAGAAAAAACAACCCCAAGTTTGGGTCACTTTTTCCTTTCCCACATTCCCTGGCTCTTGTTCATTTGTTGCTCTTCTGCATTTCAAGCTATCTGGCCAGGATCAGAGGCAGACTTTCTTAAACATATTGTGGTGTGAAAGGCTGCTCTGGAAGGATTTCTGGCCACTCTCTCAGTGTGCAAGATGAGTTGGAAGTCTCCAAATAGAGCTGATTCTCAAAGACTTCCACAGCAATGCTGGAGGGGAAATAAAGAGCTCTGGAAAATGGCCATGCATCTCCAGGAGCTTGTGAAGATTCATGGTAAAGGGGAACTGAGCAGCAGCTCCATCTAAGTGTCAGCTCTCTGACTGGATCAGTATATACATGGATCACATTTTGCTCTGCAATACCCTTTTTAGCAGTGCTAGTTGATAAGTCTCCCTGGTTCATGCAAGTATTTCCCACCACTTAGCCAAACAGACACAGACCACTCAAGTACCTTGACTGCTGCTGATGGAGATGAGGACCCAAGAGTTTGGATCTCAAACCTTTTCTGTTCACACCAGAGTTTGAGAGTTTCCTGGGGTGCTATATTTAACATAGGTTTCCTGAAATCTGTCCCTAGTGTTTCAGAGTGGGGGGTTTGGAGATAAAAAACAGAACTTTGTATGCCAGATCAGGAATTCTCGCAGACAACGCCTGCACCGAGCGCCCTTGCAACAGGCAGTGGGGGAGCCCTGCTCATTCACATTCTCCTTATAAACAGTTGTTTATTTTATTATCTTTATTTGAAACAGATTATGCAGCAGAAGACTTCTGGAAAAATCTTTTCCATCTGACTACTATTTTTGGCAACATACGGTACGGGATAGAAATGTGCTTGCTTGCGTTTATTTACTTGTCTTCAACCCAAAAGCTGCAAACGGGGAGAAAGATGTAGTAGAAGTAACTTCAGAGAAAGCCTGTGACTGTCAATGTAAAGAATCAGGTGCAAATCAAAAACCTTCACCTAGGGCCATCTGTGGTGGCCCACATACCAAGACAGAGTTCATCTTTCTTTGAGAATTCATTTCTGCCTCCCTGTTAGGTCCTTTCTGAGCTTCCCTTAGGAAAAAAAGCTCAGGAAGCCCAATACCAAACCCAACAATCTCCACAATCAGAGCTGAAGGAGCAGCTCCTGATACAAGGAGCAGAAGACAACTGTGATCCTCTGATGAAAACCAGAAATGAAGAGTGACAAAGACGTCTTAAGAACTGCTTCACTGTGATATTCTTACGCTGCAACAGACTGCTCTATTGAATTAAAGGTATTAACGTTTTTTCTAAAGAAATTACCCAAATCAGCTATAGAGAACAATACAAGATTATAGCCTGCAAGATTCGGTTCAAAGCCCGGATTCACCTCTGATAACAGAAGTCAGTAAGCCATAAGGACTATAAGCACAGGATGCACATATTTCAAGAGAAGCTGGAGAAGTTTATGGACTATGTAATAAAATTAGTTGTAAGAACACCAAAATATAACTACCCATTTCTCTGCATATACAAAAAACATAATAAAAGTTAAGGGTGGGAGTCAATTCATTTGACTTGATTGGTCATTTTTCTTAGTATCTTGTTTACTGATAGTGGACTATTTTTTCCAGTTTACTGGTAATTTTCCCCAGACATATAACAGTCTTTCCCTTTTATTCCCTCATTCCGAAGAGAAATGAAAAGGAAAAGAAACAACAAAAGAAAATACATTTTTTAACAGAATTTCATAAATATTGCTCAAAGTAGAAACTATCCATTGAACTTTGTTTTGAGAGGTGGAAAAGAAACGATTTTCTGACAAAAATATTTATACAGAGAAAACCCCAAAAACCTCAGGCTTTTCCTTCCCACTTATTACT